>NC_091132.1:139864605-140172105 GCF_040183065.1 Periplaneta americana
GTGGTCCTGGTTCTATGCACCCCCAGACGCTCGAGCAATTCTCCCATCAGGTTGGATTCGAAGTTGCGCCCCTGATCGCTATGCAATTCCCGGGGCACCCCGAATCGGTAGATGAAGTTGTCAAGCAGCGCGTCGGCCACCGTCGAAGCCTCTTGGTTGGGAATCGCGTACACCTCTGGCCATTTTGTGAAGTAATCCATGGCGACTAGCAGGTAGCGGTTCCCGCGATCCGTGACCGGGAACGGTCCAGCAACGTCGATGGCGATCCTCTCAAAGGGAGCTCCCACGTTGTACTGTTGCATGGCTCCCATGCTGCGTGTCCTTGGTCCGCGACTGTCTGCACAGGTGTCGCATCTTCGGTACCATTGTTCCATGTCGGTTCTCTGATGCAACCAATAGAACCTCTGTCTTAACTTGTCCAGCATCTTGTTGGCTCCAAGGTGGCCTCCAGTCACTCCACCATGAGTCTCCTCCAGCACTTCCTTCACCTTGCTCCTGGGCAGGACAAGTTGTTCTATGCGGGTCCTTCCATCGACCGACTCCTAAATCCTCTTCAGGATACCGCCCTTGACAGTGAAGGATTCCCACTGGGCCCAATAGCTCTTGTAAGTGGTGATACGGTTGGCGATATCGGCCCATACAGGTCTCTGGCCGGACTCCACATCACGCAGTAGTGTCCCATGTTTGGGTCCTCCAGCTGCTCCCTCCTTACGGCGGCGTTATCCCATCCTGGGCTCGGCTGGGCGGCAATTGCTCGGACTGCGTGGGCGCTATCCCGCTCTTCTACTTTCAGGCAGTGTTTGCAGCCATCCGGGCACGGACGTCGTGATAAGGCATCAGCGTTGGAATGTTTCTTCCCTTGGCGGTGTTCGGAGGTGAAGTTGTACTCCTGCAGTCGTTGAACCCAACGGGCGGTCTGCTCCTCCAGATTCTTGAAGCCTAATAGCCAGGTGAGTGCAGAATGGTCTGTCCTCAGATAGAATTCCTGGCCATACAAATATTTGTGGAAGTGTTTCAGGGCTTCCACAATGGCAAGATGTTCTCTACGCGTTACACAGTAGTTTCTCTCAGCCTTGGATAGTGTTCGGCTGAAGTAGGCAATCACCCTCTCTTGTCCGTCCTGTTCCTGAGAGAGTACTCCACCGATGCCTACGTTGCTAGCGTCCGTGTCGAGCGTGAACTTCCTTCCAGGGATTGGATATCCCAGTACAGCAGTGCAGAGCGCCTCTTTCAGTGATTGGAAGGATGACTCCGCCTCGTCTGTCCACTGGAATTGTCGTTTCTCCTCGGTCAGCTGGGTTAGAGGCTTAGCGATGTTGGCGTACCCAGCTATGAACCTTGTGTAATAAGTGCAGAGGCCCAGAAAGCGGCGCAACTCCTGCTTGTCCCTCGGTCTCGGCCATCCTCTTACGGCTTATAGCTTCTCCGGGTCCGTGGCCACTCCGTTGGTCCCTACTACGTGCCCCAGGTAGCTGACATTCTTCTGGAATAGATGACATTTCTTCGGGTTCAACTTGAGTCTGGCTTGTCGCAGTCTCTCGAACACTTTCCTCAGGTTCAACAGCTGTTCGCCGAAAGTCTTGCCCACCACGATGACGTCATCAAGGTACAGCAAACAGGTGTCGTATGTCAGGCCTCACATTACGGATGCCATTAGTCTCTGGAATGTAGCCGGGGCGTTGAAGAGGCCGAACGGCATAACGGTGAACTGCCATAGTCCCTGGCCTGTAGTGAATGCCGTTTTCTCCTTGTCCTCAGGATGTAGAGCCACCTGCCAGTATCCTGACTTGATATCCAACGTCGAGAACCACTCTGCTCCGGCCAGGGTGTCCAAGGTGTCGTCAATTCGTGGGAGGGGAAACAGTCTTTCCTGGTGACGTCATTCAGTCTTCTGTAGTCCACGCAGAAACGCAGGTCCCCATACTTCTTCTTCACCAGCACTACAGGTGATGACCAAGGGCTGTCGGATTCCTCGATGACCCCTGTTGCTTTCATGCCCTCCAGTTGGCTGTCAATCTCCCTCTGTTTAGCTAGAGGGACGCGTCGAGGAGGTTGTCTGATTGGGCGAGCATTTCCGGAGTCAATGCGGTGCTGAACTTTCTCCGTTCTCCCGTAGTCATTTTCAGACAGACTGAACACGTCCTGAAATTCTGTCAGTAGATCGTGGACTTGTCTTCTTTCTCTTTTGCTTAAATTCGCCGGCAATTCTCGACCCAGCTCTTTCAGTGATGGGTCTAGATCTGGACGTGGTCGGTGACACTCCTCGTTATCTGCCAGAGACGTCACAGACACCACCGGCTCGACGCTACCTAGTACAGTTCCACTAGGCACCTCCTTGTCCCGATTGGTGACATTCAGGACCCTCACCGGTACCACCTTCTGATTCGGGAGTAGGGATCTGGCCACATAAACCCCATCTATCGGAGTTGTTAGCGAATCGAGCAGCAGGTTTCTCTTAGGTTGTCCGTCTAGTCTTGTCGTCACCACCATCTCGCAGCCTGCTGGGATTGTCACTTGTTTCTCCAAGGTGAGTCTGCTGGCCATGGGTTGGTCTTCGACGTCCCTCAGGAACACTTCATCCTGACCAAAACGCAGGATACGGCGCCTGACGTCCACCGTTGCATCGAAGATCCGCATGGCGTCGAGTCCCAGGATGACGTCTTCAGTGATGATGGCGACGAACACCCACATCTCCAGTCTCCTCTTTCCCAAGGTCAAGTCCACGAAAACCTCTTTCTGGATGGGCAGGTTCTCGCCTGAGGCAGTACGTAGCTCATACCGGCGCAGCGGCGTCCTTCCAGGTAGGCCACGCACGACTTCCGGTCTGGCGATGGTGAGCGACGCCCCGATGTCTACCAGTACTCTGCATGGGCGGCCTCTTATCCATCCGTCAGCAATCAGCCCATCGTCGCATCTTCTGTTAACCGTCTTCAAGATCAGCCGAGGGGATGGTGATGGCGGCGCCGACGTGCCCCTTGTCGCATCGGCCCCTTTTAGTTAACCTGTTTGTGACCAGATCGGTCACAGTCCCTCTTCAAGTGCCCAGGTTCGCCGCAGGACCAGCAGGTAGGCACTCCTCGTTTTCGTCGTTCGGGCGATTTCGGTTAACGCTCCTCGACGTCGGCCGCCGCGACGCTCCTAATCCGGTGCGATGCCGAGACGTTCGCAGTCAACTTGGCTGCCTCCATCCTGAGGGCCGCCGCCAGAGCTGCGTTGATGGCGCGATGCTCTGCTAAGAGTAGCTGTTGTCTTATTTCCGGGTCTCGAACTCCGCTGCCGAAGGTGTAGGCCGCCTCTCCAGCGATGAAATCATTAGGTAGGCCCCTGAGGGCCTTATGGGCAAGTTGTTCCACCGCCATCGCGAATTCTTGTAGGGACTCGCCTGACTGTTGGACCCTCGTTTTCAGTTGGGTTCTGAATGCTGCCGCAAGTTGATGGTCACCATAACGTCCCTCCAAGGCCGCCATTATCTCAGCGGCTGTCCCAACTTCTGGAACGCTGTGAAGAATCTCCGACGCCTGCCCCTGAAGCGCGGTCAACAGCTGGGTAGTCTTCTCCGCTGGCGTCCACCCATTATGTGCCGCGGTGGCCTCGAACTGGCGACGGAATATCGCCCAAGACGTCGTACCGTCGAACTTCGGCGTCTTGACGTTGCAATGTCTGGCTGAGGGCGACGGTTCCACATGGCCACTAAATGAGGTCCTCAATTCTGTCGTCGATCTTTCCACGGCCCGTTGAACTTCCTCGGCAATTATCTTTTTCTGTTCTCTAGCCTGGCGATCCACCAACGCGAGGATGTGCTTGTTTTCTTCAGCAAGTCGGTCCATCAACGTGAGTATGTGCTTGTTTTCTTCAGCATGTCGGTCCGTCGGTCCATCAACGTGAGTATGTGCTTGTTTTCCTCGGCGTGTTTGTCCATCACCTCACTCGTCTTGTCCAGCAACTCGCTCGTCTGCTCTTGACGACGCTCGAGATCGCGGATTTTGCCGTCGAAATGGTCTACCTCCTGTCTCAATTCG
This sequence comes from Periplaneta americana, assembly GCF_040183065.1. NCBI lineage: Eukaryota > Metazoa > Arthropoda > Insecta > Blattodea > Blattidae > Periplaneta > Periplaneta americana. The sequence goes on from NC_091132.1 coordinate 139,868,625, forward strand.
GCTACTGTCTCGTTTATAGTTGTAAAATTCTTGTTTAGGTTGTCAAGATCGGCTTTGAGTTCGTCTTTCACGATGGCGACAATTCCATCTACGTGGGCCGAAACGCTTTCAATTTGCGTAGTGACGTCATTTTTCACTCCGCTTATGTCGCCTTTCATCTCCGTTTTCACTTCACTTATGTCACATTTCATCTCCGTTTTCACTTCACTTATGTCGTTCTTCAGCTCACTGATGTGCTTGTTCATTTCGTCTTTCATTTCTGCTTTCATTTCCGCGATGGCTTGCAGGATCTGCTGTAGATTCTCCATTGTCGATAATGTCCCGATTCTGACACCAGTGTGAATTTTATTTCAAATCAACAATAGGATTTTATTCTTCCAACAATAATTCCTTTCTACAATTCACCTTAAACGCTCTCGTCAACAATAGCATTTTCACTCAACACAGTATTCGTTATAGCACTCCACTGACGGCAATGACAATTTACTGGGACTATTACGAACAATAATGAACTGTTAATCTTAACTAATATTTACAAAGCACTATTTACAAATCAGAACTATCAGTTCTCAGTTCACAGTTCTTCTAGCTCAGTCACTCGAGTTCACAGTATCTCGAACCACAGACCTTCAGAGACAGTTCACTGTACTCGAACTCAGGTCCCTCCAACTGCGGTCCACTGCACTCGAACTCAGGTTCCTCCAACTGCGGTCCACTGCACTCGAACTCAGGCCTTCGGATGCTGATACAGTTGCGGACGCACACTCGAGTCGAACTCCGGTACACAAGACTGGCTTGCTTGCTCTGGCTTTCTCACTGACTGGCTGACTAATCAACTGAAAACTGCTGTCGTTCCTTCGCGTCCGTAATTTATAACCACAGCGACGTAGCCTCGAAAGTTCCACGCGTCTCTAGAGATGGCACTCCAGAAAAATCCAGAGCCCTCTCCTCTCTACCAGCACCAGATGCGCGCGTACTCTCTCTCCACTCTCTCGCCGCGTAGGCCCTTTCCCCTTACTTCTCTCCGCCACGCGCCATCCCAAAGCGCTCCGCGAAGCCCGCGCCGGCCCACGCGCGGTCCGCCCTCTTGCGGGACGCTGGTCGTGAGTTCGAATCTCACGTCGCTGTCACAATATTTTCCTATTTCTCTTATCGGAGACCTGTGCTAACAGCTCTCCAACGAACCAATCCAGATGGAAAACAGTAATCCCATTTTAAATACTTGTACAGATACGTGGTATACATTCAATTAAAAAATAAAGTGAAAATTATCATTAATAATACAACACATAACATTCCATTAAATTTATTTAATTTTCAATCGTATTCACACTCCTTTTAAATGAGGATCAATTCTTTAAATATCGAAATATCACAAAAACGCCAACCTAGATCATGAAAGTCTGACGCAATTACAGGGATCCTATGATGCTGCATGATGTTCAATATTATTAGGCGGAAGAACTTCGCCGCTTTCCTTTGCTCTGAACTAAGTGGAGCGTGAAATAATAATAAAAATGTTAGTGAAACTGTTAGTTAGGATACTAGCTAGCACATCTGCATCGGAGAAAAAAAAGGTTTTATTTAACGACGCTCGCAACTGCAGAGGTTATATCAGCGTCGCCGGTGTGCCGGAATTTTGTCCCGCAGGAGTTATTTTAGATGCCACTAAATCTAGTAACATGACTCTTAAATACCATTGACCTGGGCCGGAATCGAATCCGCGAGCTATCCACACCTGTGGAGTAACGGTTAGCACGTCTGGCCGCAAAACCAGGTGGCCCGGGTTCGAATCCCAATCGGGGCAAGTTACCTAGTTGAGGTTTTTCCCTCAACCCATATGAGCAAATGCTGGGTAATTATCGGTGCTGGACTCCGGACTCATTTCACCGGAATTATCACCTTCATCTCATGAGCCGATAAATAACCTAAGATGTTGATAAAGCGTCGTAAAATAACCTACTTAGAAAAATCCGCAACTTCGGGCACAGAAGGTCAGCGTTATACCGCCTGCACCACCCATGGCGACTGCATCGGAGAAAAGAAAAGTATTTTGATAGTAATGCAACTTACTGTTACTTTGCCCTTGTGGACAATAGAGTTCTTAAAATTGTACTGCAAAAATAATTTCTGTTCAATACTATTGAGGAAATTTGTCCATTTTCTCTACTTTCTAATCTTAATGAGTACTTCCTTATGAATCTTCTTTCCTTTTTATTTCAGGTATATTACATATTACTCCACCTTTTGTTAAGTCATTTTTTCACTAGGTGTGTTCTTCCTTAAATGCTTCTCTTCTTAATCAGCTTTCTTCATTTCCATTATTATTATTATTATTATTATTATTATTATTATTATTATTATTATATTATAATATTACCTTCCATTTTTTTCTTCACTTTTTGTTCTGTCCTGCATTATACATTCTTATGACCTCATTTTGAGTTATTTGTTTCTCTCTTTTTTCAGTCTTCTTCCCTTATTTCATATGGTGAAATACTTTGTGTGGAGTGTAGCATTGTATGGGGCAGAAACGTGAACATTACGATGAAGTGGAGAGAAGTGAATAGAAGCATTTGAAATGTGGATATGGAGAAGGATGGAGCGCGTGAAATGGACAGACAGAATAAGAAACGAAGTGGGTGAAGAAAGAATGACGCTGAAACTGAATAGTAAGAGGAAAAGGATGTGCTAGATCAGTAATTGAGAAGAAACTGCCTTTTGAAGGAAGCACTGGAAGAAATGGTGTAAGAGAAAACTCGGAGCAGAAGAAGATATCAGATGAAAAACGACATTAAGATATACGAACATATTTATGAACATATGCGGAGACTAAGAGAAAGGCAAAAAATAGGAAAGACTGGAGATTGCTGGGTTTGTATTGAAAGACCTGTCCTTAGGCCCTTGTCAACAGGATCTATGTCTGTTATAGTGTACCTTCACATTACTGAATTAAATTACATCATAATTCTCATTTACATTTGTCTACAATTTTATTACTATTCTTCCAGTATTCTACTTTATATTTCTTACTATTAATAAATTCTAAGTATATGATTATGTCTCGTGACCAGAATATTGTACGAAATGGAAACATAAAAATTGGAGATTTATCCTTCGAAGAGGTGGAAAAATTGAAATATCTTGGAGCAAAAGTAACAAATATAAATGACACTCGGGAGGAAATTAAACGCAGAATAAATATGGGAAATGCCTGTTATTATTCGGTTGAGAAGCTTTTGTCATCTAGTCTGTTGTCAAAAAATCTGAAAGTTAGAATTTATAAAACAGTTATATTACCGGTTGTTCTGTATGGCTGTGAAACTTGGACTCTCACTTTGAGAGAGGAACACAGATTAAGGATGTTTGAGAATAAGGTTCTTAGGAGAATATTTGGGGCTAAGAGAGATGAAGTTACAGAAGAATGGAGAAACTTACACAACGCAGAGCTGCACGCATTGTATTCTTCACCTGACATAATTAGGAACATTAAATCCAGACGTTTGAGATGGGCAGGGCATGTAGCACGTATGGGCTAATCTAGAAATGCATATAGAGTGTTAGTTGGGAGGTCGGAGGGAAAAAGATCTTTGGGGAGGCCGAGACGTAGATGAGAGGATAATATTAAAATGTATTTGAGGGAGGTGGGATATGATGGTAGAGACTGGATTAATCTTGCTTAGAATAGGGACCAATGGCGGTCTTATGTGAGGGCGGCAATGAACCTCCGGGTTCCTTAAAAGCCAGTAAGTAGTAGTAGTATTAATAAATTAGCTCTATACTGAAATTATATTTCCTACTTTTGTTCTCAGTTATCCCTTATGTGTTGTCTTTCACTTCCTAACCAAATCCTTTAAAGTTCATTTCTGTATTCTATTCTCACAAAACACGTTCTTACTCTCTCCCACGGATTTTTTTCGTTCCTTTATTCACTACACTATCCTTGGATGACGGCCGGATTTCTTTGGCCTCTGTTTGAATTTCCTTGTTTCTTTTTCCATCAGCACCCTTGTTCTTATCTCTCATTGGAAATTCTCTAATCATGGATCCTCTCGCATCTTTTAGAAACTGTATTAGCATCTTCCTCTTGTTTCTCGTTTCCCCGCTGGGCTCCTTCCATTGTTCTGGTAAAATTTCCTTTTTCCCAATAGCCTACAAAATGATAAATTTGACTACACAATGCGTCTTCATCCTTCTGTACTAATTCTGCTGGAATTCTATCGATACCTGGAGACTTATATTTTTCATCTTCTCTATCAAAATTTCGACTCCAAAAAGTGTGGGTTCCGGTATAAATTGCTCAGCAGTTTGTATTTGAATTTCGTCCCGATCATTCAATTTTGGCCTATGTACATTTAATAGTTGTTCGTCTGTTCAGGATCGAATGAGAGACACCATTTTATACAGTTTACTCTTCTGAACTACATGCAATTAAAAAGGCCTTTGAGAATGTACTGAAACATCCTGATAGCGATCGGTATCTGCTCTTTACGGATTCTCAATCTGCCATAAAAGCCCTACATAACTCATCCTCTAAATTTCCACTGATCAACGAAATTCAACATTATTACATTGAGATCTTCAATCAATCAAAGCAAATTATCGTAATCTGGATTCCTTCCCATCAAGGTCTGCATCGAAATGAACAGGCTGATATGGCAGCAAAAGAAGCAACCCGTCTTCCTATACAGGATATAGTCATTCACACTTGGAATAATGATATAGCCACTCACCTTAAAACAAAGTTAAATAATCTATGGTACTCCAGTTGGCTTCAAACATCTACTAGCAAACTCAGGGAAATTAGAACTGCTTCCAGTTTATCCTATCCAACTAAACATCTATCACGCAGGAATCAAGTTCTCATCAACCGACTACGTATTGGACATACCAAGCTCACACATGGTTATTTATTAAAGAAGAAACCTTCTCCAGTTTGTAACACTTGCAGTGAAACTCTTTCTGTGAAGCACATCATCCAGGACTGTCCTCAGTGCAATCAGTTACGACAACAACTAAAAATCCCCAACGATATAGCAAGATCTCGTGGTGAACCCTCTTACTGCAATAGTGTCATAAAGTTTTTCAAGTTAACAGGATTGTTTGTTAAAATTGTGTAATGTTTATTGTAACTTGCCAAATGTTATGTTAGTGTTAAAATTAATTCGTGTCGCGATATGACTTTTATTATAAGTTAAAGCGACAATATAAATGAATCAATAAATGAATCAAAAAATGAATCAATAAATGAATAAATAAATAAAATAAATAAATAAATAAATAAATAAGTAAATAAATAAATAAATAAATAAATAAATAAGTAAATAAATGAGAGACACCATTCTCATACTGGTCACGTTTACTCTTGCTTGATATTCTTACTTAAATTCCTTTATATCGTTATATAAATCTTTAATGTTGCGGTATTCAAACTCTCGTTAAACGCTATGATAAGTGTCTCAATTTAGCCAGAAACTGTATAGTAATATTAAGCAAAGTTTGTAGTTTTAATCTGTTTTAAACAAATTAAGTAATCACATTGCTATTTTTGTTATAATAAAACGGAAGTTACCTTATGAATAGCCCTCGTAATTAGTTGGGAGAGGAGTACGCCAAGGATGTCCTTTATCACCTACTGTGTTCAACATCTACTTGAGAATTTGGTTAAAGAACTGTTTTCAGAACATGGGAGGAATGATAGTAGGAGGAAGAAGAATAAAGTGCATAAGATTTGCTGATGATATGGCTTTATTAGCAGAAGAGGAAATGATACTAAAGGATATGCGACTGGAGCGAAGTGACAGCTATAAGCAGAATGGGATGAAGATAAATGCAAATAAGACGAAGAGCATGGTGATAGGAAGAAAAATACAGAAGATAAACTTGCGAATTCTAAATGAAGCAGTAGAGCAAGTGGACAGCTTCAAGTATTTGGGTGTACTATAAGCTGTAATATGAGCTGTTGTTACGAAGTCAAAAGGAGGATAGCAATGGCCAAGAAAACTTGTAATAGAAAAAGGAGCATCTTCTGCGGACCTCTGGAAAAAGAACTAAGGAAGAGACTAGTAAAGTGCTTTGAATGGAGTGTGGCATTGTATGAAGCAGAAACATGGACATTACGACGAAGTGAAGAGAAGCAAACAGAAGTATTTGAAATGTGGGTATGGAGAAGGATGAAACAAGTGAAGTGGACAGACAGAATAAGAAATGAAGCTGTGTTGGAAGGAATGGGTGAAGAAAGAATGATGCTGAAACTGATCAGGGAGAGGAAAAGGAATTGGTTGGGTCACTGGATGAGAAGAAACTGGGTACTGTGGGATGCATTGAAAGGAATGGTGAACGGGAGAAGAGTTCAGGGTAGAAGAAGATATCAGATGATTGGCCTAAACGACATTAAAATATGTGAATAATATGAGAAAACGAAGAGGAAGGCAGAAAATAGGAAAGATTGGAGAAAACTGGGTTTGCAGTGAAAGATCTGCCCTTGGGCGGAACACTAAATGAATGAATGATACTTATTACTATAGTAATTGATTTACAGACATAAATTGCAAAAATAAATTGTATGTACTCTGTATATGCACTTTTATAACCACTTGCGGGTACGGTATGTTTTTATTTAAGCCAGTCACAAAATGAAAAGTGAACATAGAGTAGAACCCTTGATAAAGAGTGTAGCAGCTACGGGCATTGCTCAGGTACTATACTTGTTCTTCTTAAAGATGGGACATGACAGTTAAGAGGCCGAGCTTGGAACTACAGTGCTATGTTGCCAATTTGGACCATCATGCTGCCGCCTGATGGAAGCTAGCAATTGACGTTAAGATGGCTGACGTTAAAACATTCATTGATAATTGACGCGAAGGTAAGAAAACAATACAAAAATCGACAGAGAATCAAACACGAAACGTACCAATGCTAACATTGTGTGCACAATAAATTTCGCCAAGAGAGCTATTAAACACTCGCCACGTGAGAACGGTAAGTTTGGCAACTCAACCGTTGTTACCATAGCAACAGGCCTACCACGCTATGTAACATTCAGTTGTTTTTCCAATCACAACGCTCCTGTCATAACCCATCTTTCAAAAGACCAACTATAGGACCGTTAGTCTGCTGATACGGAGTTGCGCTTGAGTATGGGTTCGATTCCCGCTTGGTTTTATTATCTGGTTCGGTTTTCCCCGAGATTTCTCCCATCTCGTCACATACCACCTCTCTATCACCAATTTCATCGACATTAAACAACTTGTAGTTGATACAGCGTGGTTAAGAAGCCAACTAAAATAAAATAACTTAATAAAAGAGTGTCTTCATGTGTATAACGTTTATCAGACTTCATATAAAACCAAAATAACTACTGCACACAACACAAATCAAACGACCTTCTGAGCACAACATAAATATGCGATGGAGGACGACGATGAGTGTCCGTGATTGGGAGACAAGGAGGAGCACCAAACAGTTGGACAAAGGCCAGACGACTAAAAAGAACGAAACAAAACAAAACTGTCTAATGCAATTACATGCTGCCGCCACCCCGCCCCCTGGTTGGCAAACACACTGCTACACCGCACGATTGGTTTGGGAACTTGCCTAGACGAATGTTACGTCGTACAGCCAATGACCCCGCTGTAACCGGAAGGTCTCACACCTTCGCTTCCTTCTAGACTGTTGGACTCGTCAAAATATCAAGATATTCTCAGGCCACAGCATCGTAATGCCGTGTAAATTAATAATAATAATAATAATAATAATAATAATAATAATAATAATAATAATAATAAATTAATTAAATATTATTATTATTATTAATTTACATAATATATTTATTTAGAACTTTCAAGCTCTTACATTTTGCATCAAAATTAACACCTCGACCTACGATGACTGTCTCGAATCTCAAAAACCATTGAATATGCCTTTACAGTAACTAGTGAGACAAATATCACCCCAAATATTATTAACAGTAATCTCACTAGAGGTTTTGATTTATCTAGAGACAATCAAAACTCGAGTGGGAGTTAATTGACTATTACACGATTAGAAGAAAGTATATAAAGATTAGAAGTAACAAAGTACTCCAATACTTACTTACTTACTGGCTTTTAAGGAACCCGGACGTTCATTGCCGCCCTCACATAAGCCCGCCATTGGCCCCTATCCTGAGCAAGATTAATCCAGTCTCTACCATCATATCCTACCTCCCTTAAATCCATTTTAATATTATCTTCGCATCTACGTCTCGGCCTCCCAAAAGGTCTTTTGCCCTCCGGCCTCCCAACTAACACTCTATATGCATTTCTGGATTCGCCCATACGTGCTACATGCCCTGCCCATCTCAAACGTCTGGATTTTATGTTCCTAATTATGTCAGGTGAAGTATACAATGCGTGCAGCTCTGTGTTGTGTAACTTCCTCCATTCTCCTGTAACTTCATCCCTCTTAGCCCAAAATATTTTTCTAAGGACCTTATTCTCAAAAACCCTTAATCTCTCTTCCTTTCTCAAAGTGAGAGTCCAAGTTTCACAACCATACAGAACAACCGGTAATAAACTGTTTTATAAATTCTAACTTTCAGATTTTTCGACAGTAGACTGGATGATAAAAGTTTCTCAACCGAATAATAACAGGCATTTCCCATATTTATTCTGTGTTTAATTTTTTCCCGACTATCATTTATACTTGTTACTGTTGCTCCCAGATAATAATAATAATAATAATAATAATAATAATAATAATAATAATAATAATAATAATAAATTAAATAAATATTATTATTATTATTATTATTATTATTATTATTATTATAAATTTACGTAATATATTTATTTAGAACTTTCAGGCTCTTACATTTTGGATCAAAATTAACACCTCGACCTACGGTGACTGTCTCGAATCTCAAAAACCATTGAATATGCCTTTACAGTAACTAGTGAGACAAATGTCACCTCTATATTATCAACAGTAATCTCACTAGAAGATCTGATTTATCTAGAGAAAATCAAAACTCGAGTGGGATTTAATTGACTATTACACGATTAGAAGAAAGTATATAAAGATTAGAAGTAACGAAGTACTACAATACAATAAAATATTAATTGACTTACGAAAATACAACTGTCTTCAAATGTTTTATTGTACCATCTCAACATTACGCTAGATGGCAGTAGCGTGTTATGATTAGCCATTGCCTACGCTATAGTATAATAGCGTAGGCAACGGATTAGCTGTTTTCTTGTTATCAGTTGTGCCAACTATGGAATCTTCATTGAACTCTGTGGACGGTTAGTAGTCAAGAAGGCTTTGTTGATTCAGTTTCATTTTTATTAGAACATTTGCATTCCACTTCAATCATCCGGATCCCAGTAATCAACGTCACTTGACAGATGATATTCAATAAATCTTAGTATTAAACAATCTGTGATACGTGACTATCCATAAAATCATATAGCAGAAGCTATAACATAACCTAAATAATATAAACAAGTGTTAGAAAAATTTTAATTAGGGATGATCAAATAAACAAGAAATGTTTTGATTAACGATGATGAAATAAAAAATAAACATGAATAATTTTAAAAGAAACAATTATTGAAAGTAGGTACAATTTTCAAATTTGAATGTTTTAGTGGTTGGTGGTTCAGTTGATGTTATATTGGACGTGTGCGTAAAAGAAGTGAACTCGTTGATGTCCAGTTACCCTGAAAAATAATGAGACGATTCTTGGTCGTCGGAAGTTAAAGTTCTACAGCGCGGTTCACTCGATATCGACGTAACGATACATACCATGACAAATAGTACAAGAATTGTTACAAGGACCACAACAAGGACAAGGACCAGAATAAGGATCGCGAAGATAGCTATTTAAGGCCAGGATTTCACAACATAGCTCGAGTCTCAAAATATCATTGCTTCACTGTACCGAATGGCAAATGCCTGCTAAAGGATCTACATTCTGGACTGCTGCTGTCACTGTCTTGTCTCGTTAGCTCAGATAGTAGCGTGTCGGTTCCACTGTATAACTGAAACGTCTCGTGTTCGATCCCGGGTAAAACTTTTTTATTGAGGTGTAATTAATTTGTTCAGAGTTCCTCGACTGTCCAATTTGTCGAAAAATGTGGAATAATTTATACCCAATTTCTGGGTCTTACAAGTGGGCTGAACCTCGTCAAAAAAATAAATAAATCTTACTTGTAAGTTAAAAGTATTCTTCCTCAAACAAAAATCATAAGAAACAAAAAGAGACCTGTTAACTTAAAATCTTGTCCACATGCCATCAGCTTCTATTACAACTCTAAGTCGATCCGGCATGGATGTCACGAGATTGTGGAATAAGTTCTGATCCCCGACGAGATCTTCCCAGGTGTCAACAACTTGATCCCACAATTCGTCTCGATTTCGAGGGCGCCGGTGGGCATAGGTGGCTATCCTTCTCTTTTTCAATTCCGCCCATAAATTTTCGATGACATTCAAATCAGGTGACTTCGGAGGCCAATTAATGATTTCGATCTCGGGTCTCCTTTGAAACCATCTTTGAATGCTTGCAGCATAGTGCACGGGATGGTTATCCTGCTGGAACAGCAATGTTCCTTCGGGAAAAAGTTCTCGGGCGGAGGGAAGGAATATATTTTCCAGAATGTGCATATAAGTTCCCGCATTAAACCGGCCATCGATGTGTTCTATAACGCCAGGTCCATCGTAAGACATCCACCCCCAACACGATATGCTAAAGCGCCCCGATCTTTCACGTCGGTGCACATAGCGCTGGTCATGTCGGAGACCATTCTCACGATAGACACGGACAGGACCTTCGTAATCACTCGAGATGGTTGTTTCGTCGGAGAAAATTACATTTCTCCAATCGAAATCCACTCGATTGGTAGCGAAGGCAAGATGGTCGACAGCTTGTGCTTCCCCCAAAATTTCCATTTGCGCAGCCCTCCGGCTCCTAATACCGCGGTTCCTCAACCTGCTGATCACAGTCTGTGAAGAGCCGGGAAAGTTAGATGCTGCTCTTATTTCGTTAGCAGTCAGAAAGGGGTCCTGTCGAACTGTCTCGAATAAGAGATCATCCTCTTCCAATGAAGAAATCCGCGAACGCCGAGGAATAGGGTGATTTTCGACTTTCCCTAAATTTTGGTAACGATGAACCCACCTCGCGGCTGTACTTCCAGGAACATCGACCAAACGGCCAGCAGATCTAGCCCCATATCCAGCCTCAACTAGAGCTATAATTCGCTGTCTCATGTCACGTCGGTTCGCCATTACGATGAGAAATGAGGGATGACGATAATACTTTAGTGTAGACAATGACTATTTAACGTGATATAGAATTATTGAAATAACAGGCATCTTGCATAGTAAGAGTTAATAAATCAACCCTAAATTAAATATATAAATAACAGAATATAACAGGAAGTCCAATTGTTGCGAAACTAATCAAATTAAATCTAATTACATTTAGTAAATAAACTCCAAGTTATGACACCACATTCCTACAGCTAAATTGTAGGTTATTAACATAAGCATTGAATAGGTCCGTGGCTGTGCGTTGGACTACAAAACCATCATCGAAAGTTCGAATCTTGCGGAGGAATGTAACTTCTTGCTTTTTATAATGTAAATCAGACTTATAACTACAATCATTCATATTTCTTACATTATTTATTAATATTTATAGCCAACATTGAATTTGTAAAGAAAAGACTTTAGAAATCTCATATGGAATTTGTGATCTGTAGTGACATAAACATAGATTATCTCTCGGAACTTTTCCGTAAATGTAAATTAAATTCACTCCTTGAAACTGGAAACCTTAGTCGCAGAGTCATTTTCCCATAGCATACAAGCTGAAGTAGCACAGCCATTGTAAATGTTTTGTACACAGAATTAGACTGAATTCCTATTCGACAGAACCTATAATCAATGGCTTGTCTGAACATGATAAACAAATCCTAAGTGTTTCCAATGTTACTGAACAATTTCAAAATATTAATTTAAAAACTAAGAAAGGATCGTAAATGCTGTATCTAGTGATTATTTACATTTATGTCTACAAAATGAATCTTGGAAAAACATATATTATACTGGTACTACTGATATTAAGAGTAAATGTATTGAATTTTTCACTTAATTTCATAATCACTTCAGTGGATGTTCTCCACTCAATGTTGTGAAAAAATTCAAAAGTTAAAACATGTAGATAACGCAGGGACTTCAAAATCTCATGTATTAAAAAGAAGAATCTATATGTAATGAGTTGCAATGTAATGATCCTCATGTTCTTAAATACTATAAGAAGTACAGTGTAATTTATAAAAAATTATGAAAGAGGGAAATAGAATATATTTGAATAGAAAAGTACAAAATTCAGATAATACAATTAAACCTATTGAAATATTGTTAAATTTAAACTTGTAGATATCCTAAGAAAGAAAATATTTTTTCATTAAAACCAATGATTATAAAGTAGAGGATCCCAAATCTATTGCAAATTCTTTTAACGTATTATAGTATATAGTACAGAAATATTATTGACAACTTAAACATTCAAGATTTTTCAAAAGATACTGCAATTGGTTACTTAACAGATGCATTTAATAATTATATTGATATATGTAATTAGTCAATAACTGCAACAGTGCTTCTTCATTCAATCATAACATGAATAAAATTGAATGCACATTAAATTAAACACTATTGCAAACACGTAGATAAAATAGTTAAAATTAACTGAAGGGGTAAGAATGAAATAATCCAAAGCCATACTTTTAACAAAAATTGTTTTGTGCGAGTGCATCTCTTACACGTATGGGAAAGCTATTAATAAAAATATTGTAATGATTACTCGACAAATGACTTAGCCTAAGGACTCTAAACCTTTGTAAAAGTTTGTCTATTATTACATATATTTTTTAATTTCATTTTTATTGTTAGTTTTTAATATATATGCATTTACATTGTATATGTGTATAAATGCATTCATTAGATTAACGTTTATAATATTATAACTTGTAATTTTGTATTGTTTGCGATCATTAACACTTAATCTCAGGACTTTGTAAAACTCTATTTCAACGTTATTTAGACAAAAAAAATCGTTGCGTAGACTAAGAATCGAACTCGCACTCTTCTACACAACACGCAGAAGTCTTACCGTCTGAGCTATTGAAACGACACGAAAGCGTTCCTTTCTGTGCGGAGTGTCGATCTAGTCATGAAGGTCCATTGTCGATTTAACTACACGATTTATGTATATATTTATCTTTTATTTACGTAATATTATCATATTTTTTGCAGTTTTTGAAGTGAATTTCGGAACGATGCTAGTAACAAACCAAATAGCCTGAATTTAAGTAACTCAATATTCGTTATCTTGTGTATCAGTGCTCTGGTCTCCGATCATGCGCAGTGTCTCACTTCTGAGACTTAGGAATATTCAATCGTCTCATCCTTTTCCAGGGAAACTGTACATGGTGTATCCCTCAACTTATTCAGGATTTCCGAATGGTGTTCTTTATTTGTTTGTAAATAGGGTTTCAGGGAAGATACATAGCTATGACCAGTGATCTTTATTAAATCTTGTTCTTGAATGCCAATGCAAGTCATATTTAAAAGTGCTGTGCATCACCTGGAGTAGTTTGTAATTTTCTGTTTTTTGACGTTCAGACTAGTGCAGTTTGAAATGTTGGCAAACAAAGAAACAAATGCTAGGGTAGTGATAAAAATAAACAAATGCTAGGGACGCGATAAAATTAAACAAATGCTAGAGACCCGATAAAATTGTGCGATAAGCAGCCACGATTGATTGAAAGACGTCTTTTCGTACCGATTTATTGGTCAAAAGTAGTGTGACGTAGTAAAAGTGTAATAGTCATAGAAAAATGAATCTCAATAAACAATGATGATTTCTATGTATAAAAAGTCATCATTTTCAGTAAGTGAAGTACGTAAACTAGGCGAAAAATACAGGGACATCATTTTATTTTTACTGACATTTCTAATATTAATCTGGCCATACCTTTGGATTACCGGTTGAGAAGCGGAAATACCGTTTGCTACCCCCTTCCACGACTGGAGTTCGATGATACTGGCGTAAAATGCAAACAAATCACTTTACTAGGTATAGGGGGAAGAATAGTTCATCCATTTACGTAAACTAGGAAATATCGCGATTTTGAGTTTGATAATTTTTATTAGGTTTTTGTTTAATCAAAATACAGTACTGTATTAACAATAAGTGTTTTTACTCACGACCTGAGCTATTCATTCGGACGTATTCATTACGCAGTGTATATTATATTGTCTACAGTACATTAGCATACAATATAGAGAATGAAGTTAAATTGAAAAATAATCATAATGTGGATATTTAAACACATTTTTAAAATGGTGGCCGTTCATTTCATACAGACTTCAGTTCATTTGTGCATATTATCGCACTATACGCGTATACTATTGTACCTGATTCCAATTAGCAGTTTCGTCCTTCGTTCTAGTAATTCATGTTGAAATAATTCTCTACCTACTCTACAAAAGAGTACCTTACGTACCGTGAATTCAATCTTCACTTCTGCCCGATCCGAAAAAATAAAATTACTCAGACATGCTATCTACTGTCCGTCCAAGTGGTTTTGTCGCAGGGTCATAGAAATGGAGGAAATCACGTTACAGTTAATTAATTAACGAGGCCATTTTATTTAAGTTATTTTGAACAGTTGTATAATATTACGTAGACGTCCAATTCCTAACAGAAATTAATGTTTTCAAAAAAGAGCTAAGACAGCCAAGCCACTAGTCTTTACAGAGGGGCGAGCAGAAGCGGGTGGGGAAAACCGGAATGCGACGTAGGCAAACGGACGACAGTACCTGTGCGAAAATATGATTCAATATTGAAAGCTCTTTCCTCACTGGAAAACGTGAACATATTTATGGAAAGCACTATACTCACTGAGTACTGTTTACTATGACCGTAAGGCGACTTTGATTGTATACGCGGCCTTGGTTCTGTGTGGTGGACGGTTGGATGTTTACTAGTAGAGAGGGTGGGAGTGAAGTACATTGAAAAAGTCAGGTACAATAAAAAAATTGAAGTAAATATAATTTCTTAAAAATTTCCATCTGTTTTCATATTTTAAAAGTAATTTGAGGAGTAGAAAAACAGACACAAAATAATACAAAAAAAAAACAATAATGAAGGATTTATTTGCAATAGTAATCACTAAACTCTAGGGCTAAAAAATAGTTGTTCTTCTTCACCGATACAGGCCTCCGAGGATCAATTTTCCTCAAAATGCTCTCCCATTCGTATTATCTGAGATACTTTCTTAATATTTTGCGCAAACCTCACCGTTAATTCAGGCTGATCACGGAGAAACCTTTTGATCCAATCAGAGCCTGGAGTATTGACCTTGAATTTAGGCACACTTACACCTTTGTGTTGCAGATTATATCGCACAGTCATTCTAAAATCAGTTTCATCCACAGGAAACCCAAACTCTGATACCTTGATAAGATGGCCTAAAATGATTGCTTCTCCCTATCGTTGAAAATCTTTTGTCTCCCCCGTGTTTTTGTGTGCCTCTTTTTCAGTTTACTCTTGAAAGTTATAATAGAAATTCGATCATCTATGGCCGCTTTTCTTTGCCTTAATCGTTTCATTAAGACATCATTTACAGCTTTCTTCAAAGTTTCTTCATTGTAGTTTTTGTAGGGCTGGCACATACACTTACATGGCATGATGGATCAGTACGTACCTAGGCCTACCTATATGAAAACAAAAGCAAGTACCAGTATTTTTTAGTATTCATGTATGGATATAAATGCAAATCAAAATTACCGGTACCTAAATTCATTTTCAATACAAACATGAGCAAATTTTGATGCGACAAAGTCACCCCAAATCGCTGTTAGAAACGCCATATTTCCTTAAACCCAACAAAATAACCTACAGTCTTGGATCAATAATTATTGTAACTTTCATTGGTGTTTCAAGTAGAAATATTACGGAATAAAAATAAATACTTACCAGCTTATTGAAGTAAGTTCAGACTCTGTTTCAATAGAAAGTTTGATGCACAAGAAATTCACTGAAAAATGTAAACAACAGAACAGCTCCAATACAACCAACTGTGAAACCACAAAGTCCAATCTGAAATTTCCATACTGAAAGTAGTTCTGTTATATATCGGAATCAGGCATTAGTAACCTGTTTAATTGAAAAAGAACGTGAGATGGCGCCACTTTTATTTATTTATTTTTTTTCGTGATATGAGACAAAGTCACCTCGGGTTAGACAAAGTGATCCCAGCTTACGGTACCAATTTTCATAGAAATCTGTTCAGCAATTATAAAGTGAAAAAGTAACAAACATATAGACAGACAGACATAGATACAAGGAAAGAAAAATTAAAAAAAAAAAATGCGATTTTCTGTCTCAGGATAGTTCATATGTTAACACCAATAATTATTTTCGCAAAAGCGAAAAAATCAGAAAAATGTATGTTAGACTAAAGTTTTATTAATCTGATTGACATGCACTGATATAAAACGAGTAGTTATTTTAAAACTCATATGTCTCATGAAATATAAAAATTTTGCACAGCATAAAAACTTGTCCGAAAAATTTTTAAAGCAACCTTTATTATGTAACATTCTCCTAAAACATAAAAAAATAAGCGAGATATTTCGATTTATTTACGTCTGGCCCCCTTTTAACCCGTTTTTAAAGAAAGTATTTTGAATGCCAAATTTCTTAAAATCTAAGTAGGTCCCAACTTATTTTGCATGCCAATTTTCATAGAAATCTCTTCAGCCATTATCGAGTGAAAAAGTGAATTCTGTATTATACAGTCTTTCTTTGTAATATGATATTGACAGTTTTGACTATTGTTATTATTATTACTTACTTATGGTTTATTGCGTAAAATTGCCTACGAAAAACTGTAGAAGTAGCCTATATTATATTTAAACTGATGCCATGTAATGTTCACAGAATGTATTCATGCTGTATTTAAACGAAAATGTATAAATCTTGAGGGCGAAAGCAGTCATCTTAGAGCGCAGGCTGTAAAATGCCCACGTGCTTGATACCCGTGCATTTGGTGTGTTTGTGGTAAGACACTTTTATTGTCCATACAATAACGGTCGGTTTGGCGGTCAATTCTCCCGATCCCGGATCTCTTGCCTCTACAGGTGGTCGGTCATGAACCAAGCAACAGTCTCCACTACTCTAAGTCGATTAAGTCATCCATTCCGTCTAAAATAAATTGCGGTGACAACGTACACTGCCAAAATCATCACCAAGCAAAGAGTGTTATGATTCTTGAGCAAAATCATGTCACAACGGCAATTATGAAACTATTTTTATAACAATAACAATTATTATATTATATTATATTATAATACATTCTATTATATTATTATTACTATTATTATTCCTATTATTATTATTATTATTATTATTACTAGGCCTATTATTAT
The DNA here is from genome assembly GCF_040183065.1 of Periplaneta americana. Lineage (NCBI taxonomy): Eukaryota > Metazoa > Arthropoda > Insecta > Blattodea > Blattidae > Periplaneta > Periplaneta americana. The sequence goes on from NC_091132.1 coordinate 139,886,109, forward strand.
TATTATCATCATCATCATCATCATCATCATCATCATCACCATCACCATCAACACCACAGCCATCATCATTTTGGTACTATTTTGGTTGGAGGTTAAAATGTCCATTTCAATACGTCCGCAAACAGAAATATCCACTAGCAAAATGTCGACTTACATAAATGTCCATAAAAATTAAATGTCCACAAATCCAATGTCCACTTATATAAATGTCCATAAAACTAAATGTCCACTTGGTTTATCTACATGTAAGTTATCCATGTCAGCATTGGTCACACATTTCGCATCACAGATGCTTCTTTCCATACACCTCCAATATAATGTATTACCATTTTTGCTCCTTGAATGAAAGTGATACGAAATGCCATTGTGTACTAGAATGTTTTTCCTTTTTGTGAACGTATAATTTCAGCCATTCTGTCACTCTTGATTTAAAATTTGGTACGTCGCTTAGCAATCTCAATAAAACATTTTAAATTTTAATCTTTCTACTGGTTACTGCTTCTGTAAAAAAATTATTACGGATTTTTTTTTCCAATTATGAACTTTTTATGGACATTTTTGAATTCGGACTTTTTTATACTGGACATTTTATTGTGGACATTTTTTATGTGGGAATTTTGCTAATGGACATTTTTATACGGGACATTTTGTTGTGGACATTTTTGTATATGAACATTTTTTACTGGTCTTTTCTCCTTGGACATTTTGCTCTGGACATTTTTGTTTGTGGTCATATTTCCTCTGGTCATTTTGAAGTGGGCAATTTAATCTGGAAGCACTATTTTCATACAATAGTATTTGCATATCAATTAGATGCACTGTACAGTTTACCTAACATCTAGAGGCGACTTCACTCGCCGAAAACCTGGGTACAACACCTTGCGAATTCGAGTAAAAATTCCAGTGCACAGATATGACTGTCGGGAAAGGCTATTACAGGAACTCCCGCGTTATATGTGAAAATTATAGCGTTCTCCATTAATAGTCTTCTTCCTCTTAGTACAATATGGAAGCAAGCTTTCGTTCTTCCTCTTCCAAAAGTCAAAGTTCCCACCGACCCAAACGACTATAGACCAATCAGTATCCTGCCAGCCATATCAAAAGCACTGGAAAGAATCGTACACAGACAAATTACTAACTACATGAACGAACACAAACTATTCGACAAGTATCAGTCAGGTTTCAGAGCTGGACACAACACAAGCACTGCTCTACTTAAAGTGACAGAAGACATTCGTGAAGCAATCGACTCTAATAAAGTAACAATACTAACACTTCTTGACCTTAGCAAAGCTTTCAACTCTGTAAATTTTGACATGCTCACCCATAAATTGAGAAATCTGCATTTGTCAGAGACTGCTGTGAGTTGGTTCGAATCCTACTTACGGGAAAGACAACAATGTGTTGTATCCGGGAATCGAAGCTCTTCCTGGCTTAACATAACATCAGGTATACCACAGGGTTCGGTACTCGGACCATTGTTGTTCACAATTTATGTCAATGATATTACATCTCATGTAAGGCATTGTAACTATCACTTGTATGCTGACGACCTTCAATGCTACATCTCTTCCCGCTTAGATAGAATAAATGACGCTATAGATAAATTGAACGAAGACATTGACTCGATTGTGACATGGACAAAGAAATTCCATCTTAATATCAATCCTGGAAAGACACAAGCAATCATATTAGGACACAAACGGCAAATCGACGCTGTAAAGCACCTCGACATTTCCCCCGTTAAAGTAAGTACAGTGCATATCCCTTTCAGTTCTTCGATAAAAAATCTTGGCATTCACATGGATAATAATCTCAACTGGGACATGCAAATCACAGAAACCTGCAGAAAAGTATATTCTATTATTCATGTGCTAAAAAGGATAAATGTTCATCTTCCCTCTTGCTTAAAAAAGTCCCTTGTGCAGACACTTGTATTTCCCTATTTTGACTATGCTGACATTTTACTGACTGACCTTTCCAGCGACAACAAAACGAAACGTCAACGTGCTCATAATTTGTGTGTACGTTTTGTAAGCAATGTTCGTAAATATGATCACATTACCCCATCCCTGGAAGCAATAGGTTGGCTTAAACTAGATAAGAAAAGAAATTTACATTCACTTCTCCTTCTCTTCGAAATCTTGAACTCTTCTATTCCTTCGTACCTGTCGTCTCGCTTCACTTACCTTTCTTCCCACCATAATCTGAACACACGCTCTCGCCATGAAGCAATACTAACAATACCATCCCATCGCACCTCCTCATACTCATCCTCTTTCACAATAGCCCTGCCAAGACTCTGGAATTCGTTACCTGCTGGCATCAGAGACTGTCGAAATAAAATTGAATTCAAACGCAAACTAATAGGCACTTGGTCAGTAATTGAGACTCGTTCAGACATGGTTTCTTGTAAATAGATCTCTTAATCTATCACAAAATATTTCAATATCCGGTAATTTCATCACTATAGAATTTTGTTATTGTAGGTTTAATTTGTAATTTAGTAAATTAAAAAATATTCTTTGTTCTTAACTTCTATGATAAAATGTCTAGCTTTCATTAATCAGGTATTCTTGTCGTACTTTAATTTTTATTGTAATTGTAATTGTAAATTTAATATTAATTGTAATCTTATTGTTCATGTTATAGTTGTAATCCCCTGGTAGAGGGGCAGAGAAGGCCTGACGGCCTTATCTCTACCAGGTTAAATACATAAATACTAAATACTAAATATAGTTGCGCTTTCACGGACAACATTTATGACGGCAGAGTGATCCACAGTTTCGGCGCTTTGCTTTTAGCGGAAAGAGTTTTAGTCAATTAGAATAATTAAAATACCCACAACTGAAAAAAAACACACACGCACGCACACACACACACACGTTGGGTCCGATAAGTGTAATATAAGTATCAAATATGTGTGGGTTTATTATCGTCAAAATTACTTATCAATAGTCACACATTAAACCATTATGATGTTACATGAAATGGTACATAAAAACTGACTAAAGTTTTCGCCATTAACACGGCATCCTCAGGTCACATCAAAGCGATAACACGTGATGAACACTTGAAATATTCTGGTTTAAAACAATCGTTAAAATGTTTAAAAGAGTTCATGTGATAGGCAGTTTAAACATATGCCATTTAAAAACATATATGTAGCATGAAATTTAACACCATACAAAGTATAGAAAAAACAAGCAGTGTGCTAATAAATGAGTGTATAAAGGAAATATAATAATTTGACAATCTTCAGATACAGGTGGGCAGAATTCACAAAATAGCGGAACATGCTACGGTATGTAGTTCGCTCGTGCTGCTGTTTAAGGGGCGTACGAAATCAAACTCAAATTTGGTTGAGGAGAGGCTGACCTGACCTGAATGACGCAGCAACACGACTGACTTGTGAATTGTGCCCACTTGTATCTGAAGATTGTCAAATTATTATATTTCTTTATATACTCTTTTATTAGCACACTGCTTGTTTTTTATACACTTAAATTTCATGCTACATATATGTTTTTAAATGGAATATGTTTAAACTGCCTATCACATCAACTTTTTTAAAACATTTTAACGATTGTTTCAAACCAGAATATTTCAAGTGTTCATCATGTGTTATCGCTTTGATGTGACCTGAAGATGCCGTGTTTATGGCGAAAACGTTTGTCAGTTTTATGTACCATTTCATGTAACATCATAATGGTTTAATGTGTGACCATTGATAAGTAATTTTGACGATAATAAACTCATACATATTTGATACTTAAGTAAACTTAGGATAATTTAATCTAGGATAGATAAGAGTAGGCATTAGACATAGTGGAATACTCAAATTTTCACAACAGAATAACAAACCTACATACGCCTAGAGGCATAATGTGTATAGTGTAAACATACAGGTAGCAAGGCATGTAGTATTACCTTTATTGTAATGGGACATGCTGTTCAACCAATATAAAAAAATACATACATGCATACATACATACATACATACATACATACACGCGCGCGCGCGCGCACATACACGAGCACGCACACGCAGACACATACATACATCGATTTAAATTAATAACTTTCTGTTGTATGCCAGCGAAATGAGTCCAGGGTCCAACGCGGAAGTTACCCAGCATTTGTTCTTGTTGGATTAAGGGAAAACTATGGAAAAACCTCAATCAGGTAACTTGCAGGAGTCCCGCAGGAGTTCTTTTACATACCAACAAATTTACTGACATCAGCCTATCGCATTTAAGCACACTTAAATGCTATAGACTTGCGCCGGGATCGAACCCGCAACCTCGGGCACAGAAGGCTAGCACTATACTGACTGCGCCACCCAGGTCGACACTATGTTCTGGTCACGAGACAATCATATATTTTGTTTTGTTTTTTTTTTCGGAATTTACTTTCAAACCTATCTCATTACTTGCTTCAAGTAAAATTCCCGTGATTTCCCTAATAGTTTGTGGATTTTCTCCTAGCATATTCACGCTATACATATAAACAAGCAGTAGGTGTAACCTGTTCAATTCCAAACTCTCTCTGTTTTCCTGAACTTTACTAAAGGCATATTTTAGAGCAAAGTTAAAAAGTAAAGGTGATAGTGCATCTCCCTGCTTTAGCCCGCAGTGAATAGGAAAATCGTCAGACAGAAACTGGCCTATACGGATTATGTTGTCCATTTTACTGAGACACATTTTAATTAATCGAACTAGCTTCTTGGGAATACCAAATTCAATAAGAATATTATATAAAACTTCTCTCTTAACAGAATAAAAAAATACTTTTCACACTAGTGTTAAAAGTACTTCGCACTCTATCGTAAATAGTCAATTTTAAGATGCTTGCCTAATGTTAATATATCTACTTTTAGGAATGGGTGTCTAAAAGAGAAATAACAAAGAAAATAGAAGGAAGACTAGAAATAACTAAATAAGAAACATATCACAGTGAACCAAAGAAATATGGATAAAAGTGAAATATACTCGTAAAAGAAAGCTGGAATCATGAAGGATGGAATGGGTAATGAGGAAAGAATTAAAGGACGAAAAAATAAGAAAAGATAGAATGAAAAACATAAGAGAAAGAATGAAAAGAAAAATGTAAGAAAAGATTGAATGAAAAAAATAGGAAAAGATAGAATGAAAAAAAAAATAAGAGAAAGAATGAAAAGAAAAAAATAAGAAAAGATAGAATGAAAAGAAAAAATAAGAAAAGAAAGCATGAAAAGAAAAAATAAGAAAAGAGCGAATAAAAAGAAAAATAAGAAAGAACGGAAAGAAAAAATAAGAAAAGAGAATGAAAAAAATAAGAAAAGAGAGAATGAACAGAAAAATAAGAAAAGAGTGAATGAAAAGAAAAAATATAATGAAAAGAAAAAATAAGAAAAGAAAGAATGAAAAGAAAAAATATGAAAAGAAACAATGAAAAGAAAAAATAAGAAAAGAGAGAATATGAAAAGAAACAATGAAAAGAAAAAAATAAGAAAAGAGAGAATGAAAAGAAAAAATAAGAAAATTAAGAATGAAAATGAATAGGCTATAAAAAATATCACAGACGAAGCAAGGAAAATTAAAGCGAAAGTAACGAAGAATAAAAGACGAAAACATGAACTAAACAATAAAAAATAAACGAAAGACGTAGGAGGGGAAAAACGGAAGAGGAAGAAAATCACAAAACAGGAAATAATAAAAATAGATAATAATATTGAGAATAAGGTGCTTAGGAAAATATTTGGGGCTAAGAGGGTTGAAGTTACAGGAGAATGGAGAAAGTTACACAACGCAGAACTGCACGCATTGTATTCTTCATCTGACATAATTAGGAACATTAAATCCAGACGTTTGAGATGGGCAGGGCATGTAGCACGTATGGACGAATCCAGAAATGCATATAGAGTGTTAGTTGGGAGGCCGGAGGGAAAAAGACCTTTCGGGAGATCGAGACATAGATGGGATGATACTATTAACATGGATTTGAGGGAGGTGGGATATGATGATAGAGAATGGATTAATCTTGCTCAGGATAGGGACCAATGGCGGGCTTATGTGAGAGCGGCAATGAACTTGCGGATTCTTTAAAAGCCAGTAAGTAAGTAAGTATATAAGGAAGAACAGATGGGTGAAATTAAAAACAAATGGAAAAGGGAAGAAGAATTGAAAAAAGGCAAAAAGAAAATAAAATTATAGTGGGAATATGAAGACAGAAGTAGGCACAAGGGGGAAGAAAACATAGACTGATGATACAGATATTACAGACAATCGAAGACAGAAAGAAGAAACAAAAATAAAGTAACAAACAATGGAAGGATAATATGCAAATCTAACTTCCCGTAAAGCTTTCTGTGAAGCAAACTTGAATAATTTCAAGGGAAAAATTTTTCCGCGGCCGGGTATCTATCCCGGTAAAATTCTTCCCTTAAAATTATTCAATGAAAGCATAAATTCATATTTGAATCTCAAAGGTCCGTTTCGTCCTTTATTTTTTTATTTTTTTAGTAGGTTATTTTACGACGCTTTATCAACATCTAGGTTATTTAGCGTCTGAATGAAATGAAGGTGATAATGCCGGTCAAATGAGTCCGAGGTCCAACACCGAGAGTTATCCAGTATTTGCTCATATTGGGTTGAGGATAACTTCGGAAAAAACCTCAACCAGGTAACTTTCCCCGACCGGGAATCGAACCCGGTTTACCTGGTTTCGCGGCCAGACGCGCTAGCCGTTACTCCACAGGTGTGAACCGCTTCGTCCTCAAAGTGGAAATCGTCGAATAGTAAGATTCAATAACCAAGTTACCATCGTGTTAGTGAACAATATTAAGTACTCTGGTCTACACAAGAAAACCTGAACAGATGACTGGCCTGCCAGACACTCAGACGAGGTTACGTCACTTCGACACACAAAGGACGCTTTATTTAGACATCGTCAACTGCTTTTTAAGTTTGGTCCACCCCTGTAAAGATTGTTAATTAGTACTAGACTTCCAGCAGCAACGGAGTTCCAGCATGATATAAGGTAACGTTTGAGACAACATAAAAAAATAGACAACACATAATTACTCTTTTATGGCGAACACAATTCTCCATATAATTTTTATCATGCGAACCAATTCCGCTAGATCTGTAGGCAGGAACACTACCACTGAATCATAAATGAAGTCTGAAAAGGCCAAAAAGGATGAATAGAGTTTCCGAAACATTCAGCGCCATAGGCCTATGCCATTGTTGTAAGAAGCTTAGAAGGCACACCGGACCTAGCTGGTACGTAAATACAGCAGCAGTGGCGAAAATGTAATCGTGCGCCGAACCACTGTGTAACCTGCAACGTGCATAGCACCTACGGAGGGAGGCGGACACCAGAAGGGGAAGTGAAGCAACTGTCTGACTTATTAACGGATTTTCATTTTCCTTACGTCAAGCACTTAAATATAATTTTATACAGGACAAGGCTACAAACTAATGTTTAGTACGTGTAACGAAGAAAGAAATGAACAATAAATGAACAATATCACAACCTAAAATTAACTGTCTTCAGAATGTCTCTGTGACAAAGTTTCAAAATCAGGAATTATGTCACTTACTGCCAGTCGTAGTTGATCACGAAGGTATTTGTCTGTCAGTCGTGATCTAAATTTGGTTTTTACTGTTTTAATTGTTGAAAATAATTTTTCATAAACGTAAGTTGTAGCGAACATGGCTTCAACAGAGCAAGCGAAAGAACGAACCTTCGGATATTTATTTTTTGGCAAAGATTTGAAAGTTCAACATTTGTCAAGTCCTTGCATCTAGCTTTCATTTGACATCACATAGTACATCAACGAGTTCAAATTGAAGAGCTAACCGCATTATTCGTACATCTGCTGAAAAAGTGTCGAAGTAGAGAGATGATGATGATGATGATAACAACAACAATAACACTTAACCTTTTAATGTTTCATCAGTAACATGTAGTATAATGCCGTTTTATGTTATACAACCTTTTTCCTCGTAATACTCGTGAACAAATCATACATTTAATATTCTCATCATATTGACAGCAAAAAAATGCGTCCTCCCATCCTACTTGGAACTTTCGTACATGGTTTCGAGAGAGACATATGCCACTCGCAAGTCAGAGACAAATACAAATGGAACGGAGTTTGACTCCAGTGAGTGAGAGGGTGGGGGTTGGCGGAGGTTAGAAGCAAGCGAAATGCACAGCTATCACTGCGAGCCACAATGTCTCGCGAGTCACGTTCTCGCCACGGCTGACGTACAGGAAGAAAAGACACCATGTTATCAGAGAGTTTAATTTCATAAACTTTGAGATCAGTCTGAAACTTGTCACATGTACTACAAGTGTCACAGCTTGAATATCCAAATGATATATTAAATCTGGTTTGAAAATCTTTGGACCTTATGAAATATGCATTTCATATTTTTTTACGTTGAGATTGTCGGGAAGATATATTCGATCACTTTTTGACTGACCATAATGGCTTCTGTCCCTTGAATGGGAGTTAATGTGGTTGGGCACACTTTCGAAGACATCAAGAAATTTTTGTTGTGATGATTATGATGTTTACCTCGTTGATCTTTAGGTAGACATCTGAACTCGTTTGTAAAAGATCCCGTGCAAGAAATGAATGCTTTCAAACACACTGGTGGTATTTCGTCCATGTCGTTAGATTTTAACATCCTTACCTTATAAGAATATTTCCTGTAATGTAATTTAGCTGCAGCAAAGGAATATTTCAGAAGTGTCCCTCACAAGAGGAAGTAAGCCTATAAGTTCAACAGTCGAACTTTTGTTTTTAGGATATGATAATTTATTTTTTATGACTGTAGCTACCTAGTGCCTCTTTATTACGAGTACATTATGCATTAATTGTTGGCATTTAATGGATATTATGTTGTCGAGAAACAGTTTTTTTTGTCTTTATTAACGGTACGTTTCAGAAGACAACAAATTAAGTTTTCAGTAGTTTGTCTATATCTGTAGGCTACTTGTCAGGTTTGAATGACTTGGTCGATATTTATCATGCATCTGAAAGCAGCACAGTCTGGCGCAGGTCGGCGGAATCCAACAGTCCTTTCGGGTCACTCTTAGGACTGTTTGGGAGTCACGTGCAACCACACTGCCTGTCTGCTTGTGAGGGAAGGTTGCAGGCGGGCGAACGATACTAAGCGTAAGCCCGCTCACGGACGTAAACAGTCATAGGCAAGCCGGAAAGAGACTTTACTTGTCTCTGGTAGTAGATTAGGGGACAACTCCTTGGTTGCCGCTCCTTCCTCCGCGCAAGAAAAGCACAAGGAACATCATGCGCTCGAATGTTTATTCATCCTTCTTGCTGTGTAGTCCTCATATGTATACTGAATATGTTATAGGTCTAGGTGTCAAAATTGCACAGAGAGTTAAATTTTTTTTATTTATTTTAAAAATAATTTTGTCTTAAATAAAGATAAATAAGAAGATTAATTTCATACAAATTACACCTTTACATATATCTTTTTATGATTTTTTAGTAGTTAAGATATGTCTGTGATTTTACAGTTTGTTCTTGTCCACCGAAAACGATTGCTCGGCACCGCATGAGGTTACTGGTGCATATTTAAATAAATAGAAGTGACTGACAGGGTTCCGGGTTTTTCTTCTGAGGACTTGGTTAACAGTACATAAACTGGCGTAACCCCAATATCTTTCACAGACTACTTCGAATTTTTTTACGACTTGCTTACCTGCAGTTCCACGGACAGCACTGAATTTATTTTTTGAGTCACAGATGATGTCCATCGATTCTATGAGTGAAAGTCTGATAGTTTCCCACATTTTGATGCTTTCGGAAATCCAATCGAAGTTACAGTCGATATATGCCACTTAATAAGGAATTTTAGAATACTGTAAGACTCGTTGCGAAGAAGTCAAGCGAATATTGGGATAAAAGATAAAGCCACTGTCCAGTGTAACAAAACGTACCTCCTCCAGTTTCAGGAAATACTATAGCCCAGAGGTCGGCAAAATCTCTTTCAGGCCTGCCCATACCCGTTTTACGCATGAAATCGCTAGCCTGCCTTCAATCTTTCCTCACAAGCAGACAGGCAGTGACGTTGCACGTGACGTCAAACAGTCCTAATGGTAACCCGAAAGGACTGTTATGTTTCATCGATCTGCGCCAGACTGTGCTGCTTTCAGATGCACGATAAAATATCAACCGAGTCATTCAAACCTGACGGGAAGCCTACAAATATAGACAAACTACCGAACATTTAATTTGTTGTTTTCTGAAACGTACCGTTAATAAATATAAAGAAATCTGTTCCTCGGAAGTTAAATAGCAAATCAATATTCTGAGGAACAAATAACTTTTATACATTTTACAGGTCTTCATGAGGCTTTTAATTGTTGATAATGAAAAAGTTAAAATGGAATATTTTTCTATAATAATTGTTAATATTCATAATAATTGTTATCAATATCTTTTCAACATATTTCCTTCTCTCTCGTCTCTCCTCTCCTCTCCTCTCCTCTCCTCTCCTCTCCTCTCCTCTCCTCTCCTCTAGTTACAAGTTACGAAATATTTTGTTGAGTCAGATACACTTTGCAGGAATATGAAATGTATAATATTGACTTATTATTTTACGAAATCCTGTAGTGCAATAAATTCCAAAACTGTGTTTCTTTAATCAAGAATTTTCTGCCGTGTTGGAGCAGAAAATAAAGATTTTTTGAAGTGGCTATATAGCCAACGAACTTAGATTTAAAACTAGTACTGTTTCCTCTTAAGCAGCGTAGACACTAGTTTCCTTGAATGCAAGTAATGCGAGCACACAGGCAAGCTTTCTCGGGTTCCGCCTGGACTGAGCTCATAAAACCTGGGCTGAATGGGCCAGTCTTAACTCTTAACTTGCTTTGTAGGTTCACCGGAACCCAAGCCTGACGACAGGTAGTTACAGGCGTTAGTCTTGTCTGATTTGCCGGTGTCTACTATAGACACTCGCCCTTTTCTACATCTCTTACAAACATCAGCTAACAAAAGACAAAGTTAAAAGTTAAGCTGGAGCTCCTTCAGGCGGTTGAAGTGAAATGAAATCTTATGTAGTGAGAACTGTCAAAATCACCTAGCTTTTTTCAGAGTTGAGAACGAAGTGCAAAATTGCAGAATTAGCAGGGAAATATCAAGTTATATCTGAGTGATTATTCTGTTCTCAATGTTAAAATAAATATCCTATTAAGTACTGACAACGTTGAGTTTAAAACTGTAAAAATATTTTTATAATTTCCTTTTAGTTTATGCTGAAATAACTGACAATTTTCTTTACAAGGCGTTTGATGAAACGACATTTGGCATAATGTTAATTTTAAGTAAAAATATGTAATTTTCTTAAAAATAATTACATAGTATTGTGCGAAATATGTAAAAATATGTAGTATTAAAATTAAATATAAAGTCTTAGGGCCCATTTCACCAAACATATTCAACTTTAATTGCTATTTAAAGTCTTTAATTGACATTTAAGGAGATAATGTATTTCACCTACACAAACTGGATTTTAAGCTCTCATTAAACTATATTTAAGTTAATTTGTCAATATTTGATCATTTAAATAATTAATACTTCATTAACGACAATAATTATCATCATGGCAAGGACAATGATGGACTTGATTTTTGAAAATATTGCTTTCTTACCAAGTTGGGCAAAGATAATTTCCGAAAGAGAATATTATTTTAATACAATTAAGGAAAAAGATTTGCAAATGCGGTTTAGGTTAAGGAAAAAAAATCAGCATTGTATATTTTGAATAGTGCAAAAGGTGATTTAGAATTTCCAACTGATAGTTAAGTACTTCATAATTATTTAAATTATATATTTATCGAAGAAACTTACTATAATCAATTTTCGATTGCCTAAATAAAGCAACTAAAGTAGTGTATGTAACAAATTTATCATGTAGGCCTATGGGATAAAGTATTCTTGCATTGAAATCTCTTTCTACTTCTTTCTTCTTTTCTTCTGAAGTCTGCCCATCCATCTTTTTGTTTACGAAGATTTTAATATGTTTTGAGATTACCGCTGTTTATGATGACATTTTATTGTTGTAATATAAGAAATGAACTCACTATAAAGGTCACTGCTTATATTAACAATGCACGTGGCCTTTGAAACTACGATTTTACTGTGATTCCGAAAGCCGTGGTCACTTAATTGGAAATTAAATTAATAGGCTTTATTTTAAATGCGTATTAGTTTGGTAAAATGCAAACGAATTAAATATGATTTAACCAGTATTTAAGTTAAATTACAATTAGCTAATTGTGGATTAGTAACAAGTTGGTGAACTCTGCCCTTTGAGGGTGGGAGGCGTCGTGATTGAGGTGGTCCCCAATCGATGACGATGCAACGGATGACGCCCCTTCACTCGCACCAGCCAGCAGGTCCACGGCTGTCAGCACTCGTCCTTCGAGAAGCGCGAATAGGGTAGGCAAATTTACTATTGTTTTAAGTAGTGGGCGCCAGCCCACCCTATTTCGGCGCTCGGTGTAGCATGAGATCCATTCAGGGTAGCCGAGGTACAGTTGCGGTGTAGGATGATGTCGGGAATAATACCAAGCCGACTACTTAGAGAAAAGGCAGTGTTGATATCGAAACTATAAGTTTATTGGCGTATTCAACTAATAAACCCTTGAGGATGTATTTCCGGCTGAACTTGTAATTTAATAGTTGGTCGTACTTCTATATCAACTCTATGACAGCGCTGAATATGCTCTATTCAATACTATAAACTCGATCCTCTGTTCAATACTCTATACTCGAAGCTCCTATTCACTCCGCTCTCTCTCCATCCGAACGGCTCCTGATGGTAATGTTGATGTGTAGCCTCGTCGATGATAAAGTTCTGTCTGTCGTGTCTTCGCCGAAAGGACGACTCGTATGTAGTGCCGTGGACACGAAAAAGCTCCTCTCTGCGCCTCGTCACCCTTATTTATTGAAACCTACGTCATTTAGCCGACCTAAAATCTGTTTTCTATTGGTCCAAAGTGACCTCATATACTGAATCGAGATCTCTTCTCATTGGTCACGAAATACGTCATCTGTAAATTTAGACTTGGACTTCCCACAACATCGAATTAGTTAGTAGACTTTTCGACAATACCCGTTCTTTTGGAAAACCCCGATCTTTGCAATTGCTTTCCCACGAGTCTGTCCAACTTCCGGATTCTACGCCTGAATGCGTCTCTATACAACCCCGCACAAGGTGGCCGTAAATCTGTCCGATGCTGCTAAGTGACTCACTAAGACGAAACACCTGCGTGGGAAACTATTTCTGACAAAGTCGCTAAAACGTCCCCGCGAATTCAAGTAACTAAAATACGGTGGTATCAACCTCGCTATTAAATCTGTCTCTCCGTCTCCTAATTACTGCTTCACCTTAGTAGCCCAATTCACCAACATTTTGGGATTTCAGAAAGATAAAATATTATAGAAAAAAAATATGTAATTACATAATTTCGAACTTCTATTATTTCGGGCTGCAATGCCTAATGTAGCTCAAGTGTAATGTATTAAATAAATAAACTTGAATAAAAACCCTGACTCTATTCTTAATATTATAACGTACTTATTGTTTTTCTTTTTCCATTTGAATTTATTCCGTTATTGGACCTTGGCTTCAGTCCATACGAACTTTTCTAGACCTGAAACATTCTTAGACGAGTAGCCCTACGTGTTGGAACCTACGTGACGCTGAACCAATATAACGATAGATCTCCACTTAATATAAAACAGTACGTCACGTTGCCATAGGCAGAGTGACACACATTTTGTGGTAGGGATTCTAACTCACACCATGGCTTCCATACAGCATTGAAGTTTCATCTTAAATTTTGTGTAGCCTACATCATAGTCGGTAGATTACATACTACTTATTTTGATGATGGTGATTATCATTATTATTATTATTATTATTATTATTATTATTATTATTATTATTATTATTTTAGTAGGTTATTTTACGACGCTTTATCAACATCTTAGGTTATTTAGCGTCTGAATGAGATGAAGGTGATAATGCCGATGAAATGAGTCCGGGGTCCAGTACCTATAGTTATCCAGCATTTGCTCATACTGGGTTGAGGGAAAACCCCGGAAAAAACCTCAACCAGGCAACTTGCCTCAACCGAGAATCGAACCCGGGCCACCTGGTTTCGCGGCCAGACGCGCTAACCATTACTCCACAGGTGTGGACCTATTATTATTATTATTATTATTATTATTATTATTATTATTATCATTATTATTACAGAGCGGTCCAAAAGTCGCGCAATTTAAATTATAGTGTCTATATTGAGTAGTGCAGTTGGAAAGTGCTATCGGCTATCGGCTACCTCTAGATAGCATCATTGTTATTAACAGCAACAAATCTAGACGTCATTGTGATGTGTATGTATACACTGACACTTGCAGTAGTCCTTTGTTTATTACTCGGGAAACATGTCTTTTTCACAAAAGCAACGAATTTTCATTGTTTAACATTACTTTTTCAGTCGTTCTTATACACGTGTTGTAGACGAATTTCGTAGGAATTATTCGGATGTGGCAGTGCCTAACAATTCGACCATAACGAGATTAATCGCCATTTTAGAGAATGAGGGTCAGCGCTTCTTGACGATGATGAACGTGAATGTTGGTTCCAGCAGGACAGTGCCACATGTCACACATCTGTTTTTGCGCGAGATTTTTGGTGAACATATAATTTCTCAAGGATTGTGGCCCCTATGTTCCCCCGATTTGACGTCCCCAGATTTCTTCCTGTGGGGTTATCTTAAATGAAGGGTATACAAAAACAGGCCGCACACTCTGGAGGAATTAAAGAGGAACATAACAACGGAGATTAACAACATCAATGTACGCGTGCTCAAAAAAGTGGCCGCAAACATGGTAAAAAGAGTTCGTACATGTATTACTTAACGGGACTGCCATTTTCAGCATATGTTGTGAAAAATGATGTAACTCCTGTCAAAACTGATGTAAGTAAACGTAATAAATTCATCTTTATAAATATATGTGAACTTATTAAGATGTGCGCGAGTTTTGGATCGCTCTGTATTATTATTATTATTATTATTATTATTATTATTACCATTATTATTATTACTGCTACTGACTTCATTATATTACTAATTTATATGCATTGAACTAACTATACCAAATGGGCGCTGATTCGAATCTTCATGGAGCAATAAATATTCTCATATTTCGACCCATGTATAGGATCGATGCCTACCTAGCATCGTGATAAGTGTGGGGAGATGTAGCGTGTAGCAAAAGCCGATTTCGAAAGCCAGCTATAACTACCAGAAGGGTCGTCGTGCTAATACCATGTTATCCTCTACTGGTTGAATGATCTTTCACATCTGCTGATTCATGTCGACGTGAGTTCTGCAGTTTCCTGGTCCTCCATGATTAGAGTTGCCATGCGTCCCGGAAAACCGGGGTTGTCCCGGATTTGAGAACTGAAAAATTGTCCCTGCCGGTTAAATACAAATCTTTAAAAATCCCAGATTTTCTTGAGTTTTCCTATAAAATGTGTATTATGTTACAATACTAAAATAAATTCAAACTTCCGTCATCAGGTGTCCGCTTTCCCGTTGTGTTCGAAAAACATTTCCCTTGTTGTACGATATAAGGCACAAAGTTCAGGATAACAGACAGGGTTTGGAATTGAACGGGTTACATCAGCCTCTTGTCTATGCGGATGACGTGAATATGCTAGGAGAAAATACACAGACGATTAGGGAAAACACGGAAATTTTACTTGAAGCAAGTAAAGCGATAGGTTTGGAAATAAATTCCGAAAGGACAAAGCATATGATTATGTCTCGTGACCAGAATATTGTACGAAAAGGAAACATAAAAATTGGAGATTTATCCTTCGAAGAGGTGGAAAAATTTAAATATATCTTGGAGCAACAGTAACAAATATAAATGACACTCGGGAGGAAGAAGAATAAGGTGCATAAGTTTTGCTGATATATGGCGTTGTTAGCAGAAGAGGAAATTATACTAAAGAATATACTACTGGAGCTAAATGACAGCTGTGAGCAGTATGGAATGAGGATAAATGCAAATAAGACAAGATCTTGGTCATAGGAAGAAAAATCATATCATATAGGGCCTATATCGTATCGTATCATGTCATCATCATCAGTTTACAAATATAGTGATTCAAAAAACTTACACCCCCACCCCTACAACTGACGAATGCAAATGGCAGAATGAAAGATCAACAGGAAGAACAGTAGTTCGTAGGACACTGAAGATGACGCAGAACCGGCGTCGAAACGGGCCGTCTGTCTAAGGTACATAACCTTTTTTAAAATTTATAACACTTTTAACGTGACGTTAAACAATTTTAAGTTTTTTAAACAAAGTGTTAACGTGAACCAGAATCAATGAATATAGTGCATCTCTTTACTACAGAACATACTGTTCAGATATGTCATCCAAAGCATTCAAAAGGTGGGGGCTTTGTAGACATCTAATTAACAAGTTCCAAAACAATGAAATTAAAAGATAAACAGAATATTTAAGATATAAGAGCCCTAGTTGTCAAAGAAGTGACATGAAATTTGAATGTGTCTACTGGAAATCGAATCAGGGTTCTGTAGATCTGTAGTCGGACATGCTATGTGAGCAAGAATTGGCTCCAGCTTTTGACAGTGTATGAAAGAATCTTCGATTGTGGCAGATGGACTACACGACTACTGTCACGCGCGAGAAGCGGAATCCATGTCGGGCCCGCCACTATCTAATCGCAGTCGGAGCGGAGTATGGAAATTGTCCCGTCATCGTGCAGACTGAGTCTTGGCTTGCAAATTCACTTCATTTATCTTCTGAGCAGGATATAGTTTCGGTCTTCTCACAAGCCTTAATTGACGAGTTTCTTAACAAACTTCCCCAAGTCACAAAAACTCAAACATTCTTAAGATAGTGGTTTTTCGTACAAGTATCGTGTATTTCTTAACTTCTGACACAGATCTATTACAATCTCTATCAGTGGCGAAGCTTCAGGTGTAAATACTGGATAAGCTGAAAAAATCTGCTTACCTTACATCTTTTTACATAGCACATGTTTCTCGGCTATTTAATCAATTTTTTTTGTGACAGAGACTCCACAAGAAGATGGTGATCACTTATTTTCATCCCCAAAAAGAATACAGGTATAACAATACAGGTTGTCCCATTTATCTTGTGCACCTATTATAACTTTTTTGTTTGGATAGGTATTGGAACTTTTGTTTTTGAGCGTTATGTTAGAACGAGGGGCTAACATGAGTGTAGAGATTTGGTGCATGTAACTACATTATGGTACAAGATACACGTGACGTCATCAATTTTTCAAATAGCACTACATACTTTAATCATGTTACATTGATCATACATATTAAGGCGAGATCAAAAATGTATCACAATGTCACCTTCCTAATCAATAACAACAACAAAACGTAACAAAAACGTACTTCCAATGTGATAATGTTATGCTCTGAGAGTCACATAAGATGTTCCAAATGGTGACCATTCACATTAATGCACATTCGAAGGCGTTCCCCGAAAGACCGTATGACTGCCCGGCATGTTGCTGGCTGAATGGACACACCATCCTGTCGAATGCGTTGCTGCATGTCGTCTGGTGTTGTCAGAATGTTCTAGTACACACTGTCCTTTACAGTTCCCCACAGGAAGAAGTCGAATGGCGACAGGTTGGGAGAACGTGCAGACCATTGTACGTGGATTGTGGCGTCGACAGTTGTGATTTCTTTACATGTTAAGACAGCAAACACACAACACACGACGTGTACGGACGTCAGTCGTCTTTCGTTTCGTGTAAGTTAATGCACAAGATGAATGGGACACCACAACAAACGGCACGTTCTGATGGCATTCATTTTGGATTTTGTTGTTATTGATTGGGAGGGTGACAATGTGATACATTTTTGAACTCGTCTTAATGTGCGTAATCAATGTAAAGTATGTAGTGGTATTTGAAAAATTGATGACGTCACGTGTATCTTGTACCATAATGTAGTTACATGCACCAACTCTCTACACTTATATTAGCCCTTCGTTCTAACATAACTCTCAAAAACGAAAATTCCAATACCTATCCAAACAAAACAGTTATAATAGGTGCACAAGATAATGGGACACACTGTATAACTTATTTGTCTCAGAGCATCCTGTTAACCAAGGATATTTCTTATACCACGAACATTGAAAATTTATATTTTGTCTTCCTACATCCGCTATTTTAATGTGTAAATGTGATGTCGATGTTTTATCTTTGTAATCACATTTTGTTTCATATGTCCAACTTGAAAATGGTTCTTTTTAATTCTACAAATAATAATCTCAATGTTCTCTCATTATGAGCCACATTACACAAAATTAATATGTAACATACACACGCATGCACTTTTGATTACATTAACATTCAACAACGCAGCACAATCACAGAACACCAATATAGCGCAATGTATTATTGTTGAAGCTAGCAGCGTTTCCTATAGAGATGTTGCGAATCGATAACCCCTCCCCGATTCCCCTTCAAGCTTGCGAGTCAAGGTCGTAGTCATGTCTTTAGAGGCTTCTGTCATAAGCCTCTCGCTCTGAACTCTCCATCCTGGAATGACTGCCATAATTCGATTACTAATTTAAAAACAGTTTTAAGCGTTTCAGGCAGAGTCTTGCAAGCCAAAGCTTGTCTGTGTATGATACAATGAGAACCAATGATGTTAGGGTTCTGTTTTTTTTTGCACGGTCTACAAATCGAGAATGCATCCTGTCATGGCTTGTGATCATCATGCATATTCCAACAACGTTCTCCCAATGCAAATTGTTAACTGCCAAAAAGTTGCACAGAGCAGGAAAAACATTTTCAGATTTTGTGGTTGTCTGAAGAGTTTTGGAAAACAATATTTCCTCTATGAAGAGTTTTCCGTCAATATATCTACAGTAAAACAGCAACTGAAAGTGCTTTGAAATGTCAATTGTCTCATCACACTACAGAGAAAAGAATGGAAATTTCTTTAACGTTTCTATTACTTGTTTTTTTTAATCTTGTGCCATGTCATCAATTCTACGTTGTACCACAGTTTAGTATATACAGTCACGAAGCTCAATACATAGGGAATATGCATCCATAGATAGTTGCTAACCACTAGGATCGCTACTACCGCCTCATCACAGATAATGCGAAATAGTACCGGCACAGTCTATTGTTCCTAGTACCCTCAACAACTCAAGCTTCGTGACTGTATACTCGTATACTAGACTGTGGTTGTACTGTGACATTTGAGAGCGGTATATTTTGGCAATTTCCTCTCCAAATAAAGTACTGCATGCATTTAGTAAACATGGTTTTATAAGTGACTCACCAATGGTATTTGGTTTCTTGTCTTTTGCTATAAGCAAAGCTGCCTTTTCTTCTCCACTTGAAAAGTTCCAGTTGAATTAAGTTTCATTCGTTTAAGGGAGAACTCGCGTGGTTTGTCTTTGAAGCCGGGATGATTGGTAGTCAAATGGCATTCTAAACGCCCTGTCCCATTGCATCATTACACAGAACATTGTGACAAATAACACACTGAGGTAAACGACAATCGTTTTTCTCAATGTGCATAAAGCCGAATCTTATATATAGGCCTACTCATCACTGTACAGTCTTTTGTTTGATAACGATTTAGCCATGTTTAGAACTACTACGCACGAAAATCGCTCAAACGACTGAAACACAATAACAAACCTCAATCGTCTGTTCTATGCAATGTAGCCACCAACCGGTAGTAAAATTGCCCTAGCCACGGTAAAATTTTCCCCTAAGAACACTGCTCGCCTGCTTCCAACAGAAATACAGAGGGATCTAGGGCAAATTATTTAGGTATATGTATTTATTTAACCTGGTAAAGATAAGGTCATCAAGCCTTCTCTTCCCCTTTACCAGGGATTACAACTACAATACGAAGAATACAATTACAATAGATAAAGGGAGTGTAAATAAGACGGGTGTCTGAATGAAATTAGATCTGGAAGTGACGGAGAGAACTATTTGCAGAAGTCTCTCTTCTGAGACCTACACAAGGAGTTTGTGTTTTGTCATAATTTTTTTTTTTTTGATTGGCTAATTCTTGTATATCTTTCACTGTTCACCACGCTTCCCCTGAAATTCTCAAACGCCTCCCCAGGGGGGAACCCTCCCAGGTTGAGAACTCCTGTTTTAGGCCCGTAACACACTTGAAGAGTTTTCGGTAGCGAGAAATGTGTTGCGAGAAAATTCAAAGATTGATAACATGGATTCAAATGGACGTCCACACACTAGAAGAGATTCTCGTTCGAGGCAAAAACCTCGCGCGAGTTTTTCGCTGGAATCGGTAGCTCAGCGAATTTTCTTGACACATTTATCGAAGACGTTTGATATTTATACCCTTCATGACGATTGAATGTAGGTTTTTATTTGGAAATGAGGAAAGATGGCTGATAATTGCAGTCAGAAACTTATAGAACTTTTGCGATGTCACCCGTAGGCCTATTTATATGATACACGGGATGAAAATTACAAAAACACGAAACTCAAAGAAGAAATCTGGAGACAAATATCAGATTATCTGAAAATAAATAGGGCTATATTTTATTTTGATGAGATTTAATAGTATTAATTAAACATTTGAAATAATGTATCTATATGTCTTAACAGTTTACATAATTTTAATCAGAACATAGCAAAGAATCCTCTATCATATCATGAATAGCAAAAAACTGAGGTCCATTCAACCTGAAATAACGCCTAAACGTATCATCATCCAAATCGAAACCAGTGTCCAAAACTCGCCCTTATTTTCGTAAGATACAATGTAATTTTCAGATATTTCTGGCTTTAATTTTAGGCCTACTTTTTCTTTTCATTAACAAAATATGTTCATGTAACTCCATTTCCTCATCATCTGAATACTCAGATTCAACATAGCGTTCGTACGTAATTTGTAAATATACTTACAGGTTATATATTTAAGTACAACAATATACGTAAATACACAACCTATAATATTTCCCCCAACGAGTGATTACTATAATCAGAAAAATTCTTTCTGCATGAAGGCAGTGCATAGATGATCATAGCGAGGTGTGATCTGTGACAGCGAGAACTCGCCAAGTGTGTGGAGGAAGGCTCTTCACCTCTTTCTCGCAACACAGTTCTCGCTAGCGAATGGTCTTCAAGTGTGTTACGGGCCTTAGAGTGTTTCTATGGTATTGTCACAAAATTATTTATTTTATTTTATTTTATTTTATTTTATGGGTTTGAGTAATTGGAAAATATTATGTTTTGCACTGTATTACCACTGTATTGCAAATTTATATTCTTTCCATAGTGCTCTGAAACAGGTGAAGCCACATAAAATAAAGTGTGGTCTGCAAGCCGCAATACTGATGGGATTAAATAAGCCAAAATGTGTTAGTTTTTGTTTTTGTGTTCTGAATAATATTATTTAAATTATATCACTTACACATTGTGATTTTCAAGGCGGAATATTCATAGGGATAAAAAGAAAGAGCTAAGATGTCTTAATTTTTGCTTTATTTGTTGCCTTTTCAATAAAGTTATGTAAATTAATACGACCTATTTCCTCAAAACTAGTTATATCTAAAATAAAAATTGAATAACTACGGTTCTGTTGATAATATTTATATTTCCCTGCTTGGTAGTCCTCTTGATCTTGGTTTGGAGTGTTAGTAAAATATTCAGGAAGTCTGACTCAAGATTATAGGAATTATGTGTTAGTGAATAAGGCAAGTTCTGGAAAGAATCGCCTCATTTAAAACAACTTTCCCGAGATATCGAATTTATTAAATAAAACCATCTGCCCTTCAATAAGGGTGACCAGAAGGATCCAGAAAAAAATACATTTAAAGAAATTTACAATGAAACAATGAAAATACATGCAATAATTTTCAAAAGAAAGCGCGTCTGCATCCAGATTAGCCGACCCGAGTTCGATTCCCGGCGGAGTTAGAAATTTTCTTGGAGAGATGGCGGTGCACAATTTCTAACCACTAAATTGTACACCAAATGCCTGGGTTAAATCCCAATTAATCTCTTCCCAGTGCATATGAAGAGAAGGCATATGTCACTGTTGATAGTGATTGGTCCGTCGGATGGGAACGTTAAGCCCTTGGTGCTATTCGACAGGAGTAGGCTAAGTGCCGGCACCGGGTTTCCCCTTCTCTCTTCCTCACCTTCATCTTCATCATCATCATCATTATCATCATCACCCATTCCCTACACTAACTTACACAAACACATACATACACTCACCCTAGTACACGACATAACTCTTCACAGATACACATTATGCATAACGTGGCCCGTCGAAGTGGTGTGCAACTTGAAAATGAATCACAATCCTGTCATTTACCCGCGGTATGCGGAACCCGAATCATGCAAGTGAAGTGAGTTGGCATTAGATACACACACACACACACACTCACTCACTTTCAAAAGAAAATTAAAGTGAAGATGAAATAATTATATCGCTTGAACTAGAGATGGAATTGCAAAATTTGACTTGAATCTATTAGAATTTCTTAAGGATTTTCTCAGCGTGATAAAATGCGAATCCTATTGATTTTAAAAGGTTATAAGTGTAATTGGAGATGGTACCACGAACCCAAAAAGAAGTACGATTAGCTATAATAATATAATATAATAAATTATATAATTATAATATTATTATATAATAATATATAACATAATAATATGCCTGATATGTGGTATTTTTGCGGCCAATATAATGTGGAGTGCCACTATAATACAAACATGCTAATACTTATGATTTGGTTGTAAAAGGGGATCGTACAAAAATGTCTCACGATTTTTTCCTTCTTATTCGTTTATTTTACGACGATTTATCGACTGCTAAGATTATCTAGCGTCTGAGTGAGATGAAGGTGATAATGCCAGCGAAATGAGTCCAGGGTCCAGCGCTGAAAGTTATCTAGCATTTGTTCTTAATGAGTTGAGAAAAAAAAAACAGAAAAAATCTCATCCAGGTAACTTTCCCAACCAGGATTTGAACCCGGGACTGCTCGTTTCACGGTCAGATAGGCTAATCGTTACTTCACAGCGGTGGACTTGAGAATCTTGAGAAAGCCTCCTTAAAAGAGGCAAGTTTAATAATTCTGAGTAATAATAATAGCCTAATAATAATAATAATAATAATAATAATAATAATAATAATAATAATAATAATAACACTACTCAACAAATTTGAACTTTTTTTCCATAACATTAATAAAATAGGCTGATCTTAACTAATTTTCATACGCTGAACACGAAAATGACAGTGAAAAGTTCGTAACACGTCACGTTTTAGTGTTATAGATACTTACTTGATCTTTACTTGATACATTGAAAAATCAGGATTTTTAACCTATTAAGAATTACTTTGTTCTCATTTCTTGTGTGAAAATTTCCAAAAGCAGCTTAGATAAGATAAGACTGATGCATTAACAACTGAGCAGCTATTAAGACTTATACAAACCACTCTTCGTGCAATAAAATAGAGAAATATTAAAAAATACTGCGTAGTTCTAATTAGGAGAGAACCCTGGGATTCCCCTCCAAGCTTCTGCAACTAGGCAGTATAAAGACGTGGATCTTCTTGTTTTCAGCGTGAAGAAAGTGTTTATAAAGTCACCGATTAGAATTAAGAAATTTCGTGAACTCCTTCCAAATTTGCCTTTACCTCCTCAGCCAGTCTTAACTCGATGGGGTACATGGTTACATGTTGTGTCATACTATGCGGACATTTCAGTGAAGTGAAAAATGTTTTGAATTCCATAAATGCAGAAGATGCAGTCAGCATTGCCACAGCCCAGGAATGTTTTGATAGAAACGGCATCCAAGAAAAGATTCAGTACATTCATAACCGTTTCTCCAAAATACCCGAAATTTTAAAGCAGTTGGAAGCTCGAAATAATTCCTTGGAACATTCACTTTCTCTGATAGACGAAATTTCGGTAACATTATCTTCATAAACACATGGGGTTGCAAAAAGTGCGTTCGATAAACTCAGCCAGGTATTACATAAAAATTCCGGTTACAAAACACTGTGTCAAATTTCTAAAAAGCTTTCTGGTGAAGAAACAGATATTGAAGAGGAATTCATAGAAGAAGAACTGTAGTGCTTTTCACATGTGCCTGTGACGTCATGCGACGTCGAAAGAACATTTTCACTGTACAAATTATTTTTCACTGACAGACGCACGAACTTCACATAGGAAAATCTCAGGATGAACTTCCTTGTATACTGCAACAGCCTTCAATATGGTAAGAGTTCTACGAAACAAATAATTTATCATCATATTTCCGTGTATTTGTTTTTGCTTATTTTGGTGCTTATTTTCTTGCTTGTTTTACTGTTTGATGGTGCTTAGAAATCCGGGCTTTATTTATCATTATGATGTAAGCAATATATTCATTTTATGATAATATCGATTCATTCATTAATTGCTTAGATATTAAAGCTTATATCTATTACTGTCATTCTGTCTTCTTCCTAGTCACTTCTTGATTTATTTCTAACTAGCCGTACCCGTGCGCTCCGCTGCACTTGTTAGAAATAAATATAATGTAATTACATAATTAAAATAGGACATCTGGTCCAGGGAACATTCGTGTTTGATAGAAGGATAAATCGTTTATATGTCACCTAATTTAAATTGTATTTAAATAATTAAAATGCGATAATTTTGATCCAGAGACCACTCATTTAGTGCAATGATAATTCCTTCAACATGTTTATTAATTGTTATTACATGCAAATAATTAAAATAGGATCATTTGATTCAGAGAACATCCGTTTTTGGTGCAATTTAGTCCCATCAAACTTTTGCTTGGAATGAAACGTTTCGGAAATCATTTTTAAAGAAACTTTTGTTATGTAACATGTTTCACAAAAATCAATAAAAAGCGAGATATTTCGGTTTATTTAATTCAGGCCCCCCTGTAACCTCCCTTTTAAATAAAGTATTTTGAATGCCATATAGCCTAAAATCTAAGTTACAATGAACTTAATTTATATTCCAATTTTCATATAAATCGGTTCCGCCATTATCGCGTGAAAAGGTAACAAACATCCAGACAGACAGACAGACATACAAAAATGTCAAAAAAGCGATTTTCGGTTTCAGGATGGTTAATTATACATGTTAACATCAATTATTTTTGGAAAATCGAAAATTACCAGAAAAATTTCGGCTACAGATTTATTATTAGTATAGATTCTTCTTAATGTTTAATTTTAATTTTCTCTGTTATTCAGTTAGTTTTACTAACGTGTGCCTAATATGTGACACATAATTCTTAGGTAATCCAGTTTTCACTTCGGATCTAAAATATTTAATATTTAATATTTTGTAGCTGAAAAAATGTATCTGACACAGAATATAAAAATTCAGGAAGGCAAATAAAAATAGATCATTGATAAAAACTACACAAAATAAGAACGAAATTCACTGATTATACAGACATTACACATTATTAGTTAATATATTGCAAGTGAAAATACTGTATTTCTCAATAAAGGAAGGGGAAGACCGAGAACTAAATACGTCACATACTTTCTCAGTAAAATGAAGTATAATTACTGGGAAGAATTAATTAGAAAAACAGCAGAGGAAAGAGAAAAGTTATTGAAGAGACGAGACCAAGATTTTAGAATGAAATGACTAATTGATTGATTGATTGCATAGGCAAAGCTACTAATAAGGTTAGTAAAGTGCTGTACAGGCTTGATTGCACATTTGTTTGCAGATCACTTTAAAGAGGTTATATAAAATTGCTCATATAATCGCCTTGATTTTCATGCTCCTAATAGATAAAATATCTTCTGATGTTCTATTTTTAGATATTAGCATGTACCATAAATGCAAGCAGTCTTGATAGACAACACGTTTAGTTTAGATATCTGTTAGAAGTGAAAGGATCCCCATTAAACCGGATTTAGAGTACGTAAAGTGCTTCTTGAATGGGGTCCGGAGTTGTTTCTATTCATTGAGCACGCTGTGTTTATCAATAAAGTCGTAAAAGTCTTCCTCTCGCCTTGACATTAACGGAAATCCTCCAGTCTACCAGACACACAGACCATTTCGTCGTGGGGGCTCCGGGCCTCAAGGTGAACAACCGAAAAATCACTCAGGTTTCCACTACCTGCGCTCTGAGAGGCACTTGGTACACTAAGGAGCTCCGACAGATTACAAGTTGCCTTACAAGTAAGCATCCTGCTGATTGACAGAATCCATGGCGATGGTGTAATTAATATGTTGGATAATGTCGTTCTTTACCCTGGAAAGATGAACCGCGACATGTTTCAATGGGGACCAAAGCGGTCCAATAGGCCCATAACTTGATGATGATGATGATGATGACGATGATGATGATGATGATGATGACGATGATGATGATTACGACGATGATGATTACGACGAACACGAGGATGATGATGATTAGGGACCGGATTTTTATGTAATTACATATTATATTCCTTTCAACCTAACTGTATATAAATAACAAATCTTGCGAATCTTGTAATTACCGTTAATATATTAAAATTTGACACTACATATTTACCCCACATTACATATTATGGCTTGGTACTACATAAATCTATATATTTAAGGGTTTTATTCATTTTTATTTCTCTAAAAGTGGAAAAAAAAAAAAAAAAAAAAAAAAAAAAAAAACTTCTCCTAGGGAAGTTTACAATTTGAAATACATTGATTTAAAAAGCCTTTTCATCTACCCAAGAAAGGATATATTTCGGAACGAAACATAACATTCTTAGTTCCAGGAAGTAACAGAAGCACTCATCCCATATCACCCACTGTAAATATGAGTGAAAAAAAGGCAACTTTTCTCATACAACTACCTTATATTGTAAAAATCACT
Source organism: Periplaneta americana (assembly GCF_040183065.1). Classification (NCBI taxonomy): domain Eukaryota; kingdom Metazoa; phylum Arthropoda; class Insecta; order Blattodea; family Blattidae; genus Periplaneta; species Periplaneta americana. The sequence goes on from NC_091132.1 coordinate 139,913,090, forward strand.
CAGAAAGTAGTGTTGCCTTCATGCGATGGAGTGGGACGAGGACGACATGATTTTTCTCGAACTATAATTGTTCTCCACACGTCTTAACAAGCCGTTCCCATGCAATTTGCAACCTTACCCACCCTCTTCCTAATCCTTCCAGGGAAAACCCGTGTCAAGTCTGGCATGAGCCGCAATAAAGTAGCAGACTTTTGAAAAGAAGCTGGAGTAAAGAAACAAACTGGAAAAATGTTGAAAGATTAAAATAAATAGCTTTTCAGGATATTACTTGATCTCTTTACTTTAAATTTAGTAGATCTATACGGATATGGGATTTTCCGAGGAATTAGAAAGTATGGTTCTCGGTTGGAATAATTCTACCCTTCTGAATGAGACAGGAATGTCACATTTCAATCAACAATTTGTAAATGCCTATAGTTTGAGGTTTTAGTAGGTAGTGTCCCACATCTCCTCTTATTTTCTCTTAATCCAGTAAAGTGAAACAGTGCTTGCATTCCTGTTGTGTCATTCATTTCACTCAGTTCTCTAGTTTTAGTACTTACAGTATAAAGTACAAGTGAGTTTATCAACTGCTTTTAACTAACTAAAATGGCCCCTGTATCTTCAACACTAACGACAAAAATAAAATCATGGATTGCGAAGCTTTCACTACAGATGGAAAAATAGTAATGTGTCAATGTGCGGTAAAAAAGTCGGGTGCTCTATGAAATCACATTACCTATTCTATACCTGCCAGATATTGATATTAAATATTTTCATGATTTTACATATTTTGGTACATATTCAGCTTATTTTTCTTACATAAATATGTACATATTTCACACCTTGGTATTATATAAAAATCCGATCCCTGGTGATGATGATGATGATGATGATGATGATGATGATGATGATGATGATGAAGAATTTCGATTTCATACTCGTCTCTGACACGAATGGAAGCGTATTCATCTACAAATGTAGTGAAATCGAGTTCAATTTTCATCGAGGAAGTGCAGACTCATGTGTCTTCCATAGAAAGAGACAGCATCTTATCTTGTTTTGATCTATGTTGTCTCAAATGACAGTCTTGGCTGAAACCTAACCACATAGCATTGTGATTCATTCATAGTGTTCTGCCAAAGGAAAGATCTTTCACTGCAAACTCAATCCTATTATCCAATCTTTCCTGTTTTTCGCCTTCCTCTTAGTCTCCGCATACGACCCATATATCTTAATGTAGTCGTGTTTGCAGTTTTTCTTGGGAAATATAAGTGCGGCACCTTCCCGTTGCTTTCCCCACACCACTCTCTCTTTTGCATCTTAAAAGATCTCAGGCGTCCCAGCGTGTAGGTGAGGAAAGTGGATTTGACTGATTAAGACCTTCAGGATTTCACCGAAATTCACCACAAGAGTTAAATATTAGTTTTTTTTTTTAAGACTTCTGACCCGATCAGAGACAGGGAAATCCCAATTAGCCTTTGCCCCTGAAATTTGTGATAATGGTTGAAAATTTTCTTATGCTTTTCACCCATTTATCACGATGTTCAACTGTTGTTCACAACCAATGCAATGTGAAGTGAAAAGAGTTTGTTACTTTCATATAAATAACTAGGTAGAACTTTTATTTTTTTTTATTGGAGGGTATTTTTAAACCTTAAAGAAGGCCAAGACGGTGATATAGCACATACAAAAAACATTGTTTACAAATAAATATTATTGTAATATGTCTCATTCTAATTGTGTCAAGTTATGTTTTTCAATCGGTGTTGTGTTTGACTCAATTATTCGCATATGCAGTATGTAAAGTTAGATTTTATACAAAGAATTATGTTTGGATCGAATTGCTGCCTTCAGTGACATTGTACAGAGATATTGTGTTCCTTATTGCTTTATCTTTCAGTTTAATTGTATATTTACTTATTTTTTTAAATACAAATCCAATATACAAGCAGCTATTGTTGCTTCAGGTCACTAGTAACGTAAGGCCCTATCTTGCTAGGCATAAAAACATGGGCCAGTAAAGTCTTCGGATGTGTCGTGGTTGCCTACATAGCGACTGCAATATGTGTTTGTTATTCGTACACCTCACTACAATTGATTCCGACCTGATAGGACTTTGTTTACTATACATAGATATGTTTAGTTGTATGGCGCTGTTGTATTTCCTACCGTCACCACGTCTCGTTAGTACACATTCATTCTGTCGTTAGTTCAGTATGCATCAGTTGTGTACGATACGACAGGTCGTGCAGAACCAGTTGCTTGTCCAGCCAGATCACCGGACCTGAACTTCTATCTTTGGGGCCATTTAAAGACGCTCGTTTATGCCACTCAGATTTCGAACGTAGCAGAACTACAGCAACGAACTCAAAATGGCTGTGAAACTGTTCGGAATGAGTTGAACGAAGTCTGTTACATTCCAAAATCAGTATATACCTACGCACAGCAAACAAAGTCCATCAAGTCGAAATTAACTGTAGCAGGATGTACGAGTAACAAACATCTACCGCAGTCGCTATGTAGGCGAACGTGCCACATCCGAAGGCTTTACTGTCCCATATCTTTGAAGCCTAGCAAGATAGGACATTATGCATCATAACTCTGAAAGTAAGGGTTTGCAGGAAAAGTTGTATAGAACGTTTTGGTCTTATTATTTCCTCTATATTACACCTACAAAGTTTGTAACGGTATTTATCAATCACCCTGTATATCGGTTTGGCCATTCCCACGTTTTGAAATGGCAACATATAAAAGAGAACAAACACCAGGATCTTCAATGTCGAAAATGAATTTTTTGATAACGACCGCTAAATGGGGATACTGCTTTTAAAATACAAGGCACGTCCATAAAGTAACTTTCCCACTCGTCCCACATCTAGCAAACCATATGTTGCGCGAAGCGACTGCGTGTATGTGATAGAGTAATGTCCTGGCATGGCGCATGCGCTAGCGGAACTTCCCGAATGCTCTCAGTAGCTTCGTTTCATTGGTTGAAGATGGACGCTCATATTCCAGCTTCCGCCGCGTGTGAAGTGCGATGAGTGATAAAGCTTTAGAATGCATAGGGCATGAAATTTATCGTCAGCTATGCCAGGTCTATGGGCCTAACGTCATGAGGAAGCAGATAGTGCGTTGCTCCACAAGGTCGTCTGTGATGATGGTTGGCCTCCAACTTCGCTCCTCGTCAGGCACAGTTTGGCGTTCTGCTGAAAATTGTCTACAGCAGCAACTCACCCATCTGCTTGCTCATGACGTTAGGCCCATAGACCTGGCACAGCTGACGATCAATTTCAATCGGCGCTATGCCCTGTGCATTCAAAAACTTTATCACTCATCGCACTTCACATGCGGCGGGAGCTGGAATAGGAGCGTCTATCTTCAACCAATGAAACGAAGCTACTGAGAGCACTCGGGAAGTTCCGCTAGCGCATGCGCCATGCCAGTACATTACTCTATCACGTACACGCAGTCGCTTCGCTCAACATATGGTTTGCTAGCTGTAGAACGAGTGGGAAAGTTACTTTATGGACGCGCCTCGTATTACTCCAAGCAATTCCATCAGGATTATAACGTGACTTATTTTGCAGTCGCTAGATAACAACATAGTGAAATTGATAAAAGTTGTCTTGAAACCATATTGGTCTGATCAATCTGTTATATGTGATAAGGGGTGTAACGCTTTTTGAAAACGAACGTGTCCATTGATAATCCCGCTCGCATATTGCCAGGGAAGCAAAGGACTTGGTGCGTGATGAATTTCATTGGGAAACTTTTAAGCACTCAATCTATAGTCCGGACTTAACATGGACCGATTTTCACCTGTTTTCAGAGATGGAACGCCTTGCTGGAAAACTATTTTCAGCTAGTCGCTCGGTCTGTCGGTAATCGGTCAGTGAGTCAGTCAGTCGGTCAGTTGATCGGTCGACCAAGTCGTCATTCGGTCGGACGACCTGTCGATCAGTAAACCTTTCATCCAGACGGTCTGTCAACTAGTCAGTGTGACAGTCGTTCAGTGGTAGTCAGTCGGTCAATCTTGTATCAGTCATTTAGTTGGTCAGTCGGTAATCGGCCGGTCGGCCAGGCGGTGAAAAAGTCTGTCGCTCTGTCTGTCAGTCGATCATTCGTTCAATCGACCTGACGGCCAGTCCTTCAGTAAGTCGGCCTATAGATCAGTCGTTCAGTGGGTCAATATATCGAATTGGCCGACCTACCGAAACATTACTGACTGACAGATTGACAGACCGACTGACAGATCGACTGACAGACCAAAAATCTGACAAACTGACTGACCGAGAACGATCTACTGACTAACTGACCGATTGACTGATCGACCGAGAAACAGTAGAGTAGACGGATATCCTGAACTAAACCCTGGTCTGTTTTAATACTGCTAACAGCAAGACACACTGAAATAAGCCAATTTAGAATGGTAGGAAAATAGTGTGAACAAATGTGAAGGTTGGGATAATACAAGAATGAAAACTGCCGAAGTTGCGTTGAAAAGGGTAAGAAAGCAACATAACCCAGAGCGACATCTACAAAGAAGACAAGAACTGGACACAAGGATAAGCGTGATTGGGATAAACACGTGAGTGATAGGATAAGGACGAGTAATGGGAACAAGGACGGAAGTGACGTAGACAAAAAATTGAAGTCATGACGGCAAGAAAGAGTAATATATATATATATATATATATATATATATATATATATATATATATATATATATATTTATTTATTTATTTAACCTGGTAGAGATAAGGCCATCAGGCCTTCTCTTCCCCTCTACCAGGGGATTACAACTGCAAAACTACAAATAGTGGCAAGGATGGAAGTGGCTGAGACAAAAACTGAAGTTATGAAGGATAATAACTTGAGTAATAAAAACAAGGACGAGTAATAGGGACAAGGACGGAAGTGATGAGGAAAAGACGAAAGTTATGAAGACAAACACGAAAATTTTGAAGAAAGGACGAAAATGATAAGGCAAAGACGAAAGTGAAGAAGACAAGGATGAAGGTGATAAAAACAAGGACGAGTAATAGGAACAAGGACGGAAATGTTTGGGAGGAGTACGAAATTTATGAAGACAGAGACGGAAATTATAAAGACCAGGATGAAACTGATGGAGAAGGACGAAACTGATGAATACAAAGACGAAAGTGTTGAAGACAAGGACGAAGGTGATGAAGACAAGGATGTGTAATAGGGACAAGGACGGAAGTAATGGAGAAAAGAGAAAGCTATAAAGTACGAAAGTGATGAAGGAAAGGATAAACGTGATGAACACAAGGGCGAAAGTGATTAAGACAAAGACAAAAGTATGAAGAGAAAGACGAAAGTTATGAAGACAAGAACGGAAATAATTAAGACAAAGAAGTCAACAACGAAAGTGATAAAGACAAGGACAACAGTGATGAAGACAAGACAGAATTTGATAAACACAAGGCCGAAAGTAATGAAGACAAAGACAAAATATGAACACAAAGTCGAAAGTGATGAAGACAAGATCAAAAGTGATGAAGATAATGACGAAAGTGGAGTACACAAGAACGAGTAATAGAAACAAAGATGAAAGTGATGGGGACAAGGACAAAACTGATATGGACAAGGACGAAAGGAATGAAGACGAGAACGAAACTGATAGGGACAAGAACGAGTGATAAGAACAAGAACGCAAGTGATGAGAATAAAGACAAAAGTGGTGAGGGTAGGCGAAGGTGATTGGAACAAAGAAGAAGTGGTGGGGACATATACTATTGTGACGAGAATAAGGACGAAAATTATAGAGACAAGCACGAAAGTGATTAAGGAAGAACGAAAGTCATTAAGATAAGCAAAAAAGTGAAAAGGACAATCATAAAAGTGATGAAGACATGAAGGTTAGTGACGAGAACAAGAACGAATGTGTTGCGGGAAAAATGAAAGTAATGAGGACAAGGACGTAAGTGATGAAGACAAGAAGGTTAGTGACGAGAACAAGGACGAATTTTTTGAGGGAAAAATGAAAGTAATGAAGACAAGGACGAAAGTGATGAGAACGAGGACGAAAGTGATGAGAACAAAGACGAAAGTGATGAGAACAAATGACGAAAGTGATGAGAACAAGGACGAAAGTGTTGAGAACAAGGACGAAAGTGATGAGAACAAGGACGAAAGTGATGAGAACAAGGACGAAAGTGATGAGAACAAGGACGAAAGTGTTGAGAACAAGGACGAAAGTGATGAGAACAAGGACGAAAGTAAAGAGAACAAGGACGAAAGTGTTGAGAACAAGGACGAAAGTGATGAGAATAAGGACGAAAGTGATGAGAACGAGGACGAAAGTGATGAGAACAAGGACGAAATTGATGAGAACAAGGACGAAAGTGATGAGAACAAGGACGAAAGTGATGAGAACAAGGACGAAAGTGATGAGAACAAGAACGAAAGTGATGAGAACAAGAACGAAAGTGTTGAGAACAAGGACGAAAGTGATGAGAACAAGGACGAGTGATGAGAACAAGGACGAAAGTGAGGAAAAGGACGAAAGTGATGAGAACAAGGACGAAAGTCATGAGAACAAGGACGAAAGTGATGAGAACAAGGACGAAAGTGATGAGAACAAGGACGAAAGTGATGAGAACAAGGACGAAAGTGATGAGAACAAGGACGAAAGTGTTGAGAACAAGGACGAAAGTGATGAGGACAAGGACGGAAGTTATGAGGTCAGGAACGAAAGTGATTAGGACAAGGGCGGAAGTTATGAGAACAAGGACGAAAGTGAGGAAAAGGACGAAAGTAATGGGGGACAAGGACGAAAGTGATGAGGACAAGAAAGAAAGTAATGAGGACAAGGAAGAAAGTAATGATAACAAGAGCAAAAGTGATGGGAACAAAACGAAAGATATGAATACAAGGACGAAAATGAAGACATGGGAAACGGTGCTACAAACAAGGACGAGAACGATTGGTACAGGGACGAAAATTACGAGGACAAATATGAGAGTGATGAAGATATGAACAGTGATGTGATAAGGGCGAGAATGATAGTCACAAAGACGCGATTAATGCGGACAGTAACGTGACGCAAATATAGACGAGAGATGCAAAAATGAGGAGGAAAATAAGGGGATGAGGTTAAAATGACTAATATAAAGATAAAAGCGACTGAGATTGGCAGAAAAAGATAGTGACGCAGATAAAGACAAAAAACAAAGAAATAACGTTGTAAGATAAAAGTGCAAGTGACAAAAATTATGTTAAATGGGAAAGATACTTAGTGGCAACGATACTTCTGTATCGGGCGTGACATGGAGCATCACTGAGCACTTCAGCCCAAATAGGATTCTTGTACACCCCTGATGGAATGAGGTGTGTGCCGATTGTGCTGTCAGGCTAAGCCAGCTCGTTCCGGACCAAATTCTCGAATCCATTTTCCCGAACCCAAAATCCCGAATGTATATTTTGCGGAATGGACATTTTCCAGAATCGGTTATCCCAAACCCATATTCCCGAATCTAGTTTCCCGAATGAACATTTTCCCGAATCGGTTATCCCAAATCTACTTTGTATCATTTATTTTAAAAAATTGGTATGTAAGTTTCAATAGCAGCATAATACAAAAATTGTCTTACTGTTGCTATACATTTCACAAAATCAACATTTCAAAATCTTCAAGTAAACTGGACACAGTACTAAAAGTTGAAATGGACAATATACCTAGAATTATAACCTACGGAAAAAGAGGCACTGAGTTATTATAAAATAGTTACATTTATTATAAAAGTATAAATGGGACAGAAGCAAAAACTTACTGGGATTGTAAGAAACTGAGACAGAGGGAGTATAATGCAGATCCATTACGGTAAGCCAAAGTACAAGAGTAAGGCGATGTGGACTCTCCATATAATCATAGAGAAGAAACTAATGCTAAAATTGTAAAAACAAACCTGAGACGTATAGTAGACGGATATCCTGAACTAAACCCTGGTCTGCTTTAATACTGCCACCGGAACGTGAAAATTTTAAGGAGGGAAAGATGAAAAATCTACCAGTTAATCCAATATTGCTTACACAAATTCAGGAGATTCCAAAGAGATTAAAAAATACCTTTGAAGGCGATAACTATCTTCTATTTGATAGTTTTGATGAAGATGGGGAGACTGAAAATAGATTTTGAATATAAAGAGGAAAACAGAAGATTAGACAGAGACGCATTGGATATAATTTCTCGTTGTAGATGTTCCTCTTAAAAATAGCATTATAATATTGGCAGCATTAAAATTATTTAACAGTCATTAACTTTATATAAATTTTTTCGAGAAATATGATTTCGGGCAACGTCATTTGGGAAACTGGATTTGTAGGGAGTCTTTCAGGAGAATGGGTATTCAGGAAAATGTCCGGGAATCAATCAAGCCCCATCATCTGCCATACCTTGCATTCCCCTCTACTCTTCAAATATGTATATCATATTTCTGTTGATTGTCTATATACTGACAAAACTATGCGAGTCATCATTTACCCGTCAGGTGAAGGGAAGTATCTGTGGTGCCTCTGTAACTCTTACACAGATCTACGAGTCATTTAGAATCCGACACTACTGCCAAATAGATCTACCTATATTTTGACAAATCTCGAGGAACACCCACCATGGCGGATGGCGATTCTGCTTGACACAAACACAGGAAATGCCATATCTTTAAAAATTTCCAGATAAATACTGGAGAACCCCGAGAAAACCTGAACAAGCTTGGTTTTGTCCACCACAAATACAACTCCGCCATCTCCGAGATTTGAATTCAGGTCCGCGGACGTCATAAGCCAGCGCTTTGCCAACTGAACTACCAAGACGACTAAAGATAGTGGTGGTGATATACAGTAGTGGTAAAAAATACCGGACCGACCCTTGTAGCTGATTTCAGAGCCTTATTCACTCCATAGTACGATAGACTGGTAACTAAGACTTTCGTGTTTCGAATTCTGCCTGGGAAGGAAATTTTTTTTTTTTTTTGTTCCTTTTTCAAATTTATTCCGAATGCTTTTCGATTGCTGGTAAAATTCATGTTCTGGGAATAATAAGTTAATTAGCCTAAGTATTAAAATATCGCTGCAATCGAAAAGTATTGCAGCGATATTATTATCAGTCCGGAAGTGAACATTTTTTACAATGTTAGATGCAGTGAAATAAAATTTCTCTTAACTTCTCTTTCGTCGAAGTATTTATTCAGTGCTAACGACATTGTATAAAAATATCTCACAAGTAATAATTATGTATGAAAGAATCAAGAAGAGAATCCAGATATGTTTCTAAAGATTCATTTAAAGAGAACGAGCACACCCAGATTGGAAAAACCTGATCAAACCCACCAAACCAGCTCCTGGAAGGATATTGGCGTATCCAGAATTTATTTCAATAGATAAAGTAGCATTTACAAACCAGCCAGACATGCAGTAAGTGTGAAGAGGAGTGCGTTCTTGCAATGAATGAAGGAACCAAAGAATGCCGTCACAGACGCAAGAATGAATGAACTTGTGAACTAAGGATATGTTCGCAATATCATCGAATGCAAGGCATGAGCGTAGTTTTCATTCAATTTATATTTGAGGTTTCACAGTTGTGTCTCTAGATGAATTCTACATGTCTAAGCATAGCAATGCATAGCACAGTCTATTCTGAAACGATGAGATCACAATTGAATCGTGAGTTGCAGAAAACCCACACGTTCATTGCTCAGTGTACATTTCACTACGGCAAAAACTTACAGTGAATTAAAGTTTCTTTATATATATATATATATATATATATATATATATATATATATTTGAACTGGTAATGGAAATTACGGGAAAACGGCTGAACGGATTTTAATGAATGACCCGTCATTTTGAAGCTTGGCACCCAAGGATTTTCAGAAAAATAGTAACTTTCAGTGAAGCGTTAGTTTTCCTACATAATTTTCCTATTTTCCAAAATCCATCTTTCGTCAGTTTTGACAACTAATTGCATTTCAGCAGTCGGCCGTGATTTCAGAATAAAACAAAACACACATTACAATAAACAATAGGTTATTACACGAAGGCCATGACCTGCAAGATTGCTGACATATTTAGAGTTCAAATTCAATTGGATATTAAAAACTTCAAGACTTACTAAATTATTCACAGGTATGATTTTGCGGTGTGTAATTTTCTGAGTGCAGCTGTGTATTGGATATTAAAATCTACAAAACATGAGGTGGTTTGATAACATTATTAACATTAGAAATTAAATATTATTATAGTTAATGCCATGATGTGACTATTTTTCATTAGGGGAGAGTCGGGTAGTATCGGACATCGGGTAATATCGGACAGTGAGTTTCTTTCATTTACCACACGATGATAGTACCTGATTGACATGGTTACGTTTAAATTCTATAATATTTAGTATCCCTTACATTCTAAAGAAACTATTCAAAAGCAATGAGATCAATTGCAACCTAATTCTTTATTTACAACCTCAGTTCAACTAACCAGCTTAATGAGACGACGACATGATAATTGCAATTTAATTGTATGTATTTAATGCTGACTAAACTAAACCAACGTTTCTCAAACTATGGTCCGCGGACCACCTGTGGTCCTCGAGTTCTTCCCTTGTGGTCCTTCAGAAGAGAGAGAAGAAAAAATGAAATTCAAACGAATTACGTATCATACTATAGCTGAAAATCTCAGAGTTTGGAAATGACACATGGCAATCGCCTTTCACTTTTTCTCCCAGTACTAATATTTTATGAAATTTCTTACCCTACCCATGTACGTACTTCCCACTATACTCTCAGCAACAAAAGAGAGATTTAAAGCACTATGAACGTGGCGTTTCTCGCCATCTTTTCCCTGCACATCTCGCGCTGAGCCTGTCACTCAGCCAGGGACCACCCGAATTCATAACAGAGGACCAAAGTACCGAACCTTTTCATGTAATGATGACTTTCTTAATAGTATTGCCGACACTCAGTACGCACATTGATATGGACAAGTACCGTTCGTCGTACACCAACAACAGAACGTGCCAAATTGCATCTTTACTTGTTGAAAATCGGGCATGTTTCTGCATTAATTTTTTTTATTTGTTTTTTTCCAGTTGACGATATAAGAAATTTTAGACTCCGCCTATTTTAAAATCTGACAGGTTTACTTTTTACACTTGCGTGTTTCGTCTCTAAGTGCCGTTTCAATTTCGCGGGTTTCATACAGTCGTTTGAAAGCACTTCGTAACAAACAACGCATCGAGGTTTTGGTTCATTCTCATTGCCATACCAAGTAAGACCAAGTTCCACATAATTCTTGTCATATTTACGAAAGTATTTTTTCTTTGAATAGCTACCACTAGGACTAGATATTTCTTTAATGACACTATAATTAATATATTACTTCACACACAGCTTCTGAACTATTAACACTGCCTAAATTAAGCGTATCTTCATGGTCCTTTCTTTTCAAAGATGCGGATCGAAGCCAATTTTCCATTATTTATAATGGACATTATTTGACAGAGACATGAACAACTACTAGCGTGTATCACAAAAGAAGGATTTCAAACAACTAACTGCTAACAGGCAAGCGATGAATCAACAATGCACAGAATATTTGTTATAAGTTATTTATGATTGGCTACAAAAATATAATTACAAAAGTATTAATAATTAATTAATTCTATTTGGTATTAAAATATGCTACAAAAATGATACATTTGTTTTCGAAGGGAACAAGAGTAAGGTGGTTCGCGGAACTGTTCTGACTTAAAAAAATGGTCCCCACTTCAAGAAAGTTTGAGAAGCGCTGAACTACACAATTACTCAGACACAATAATATAATAATTTAATATTTACTTAGTCAAACATTTCAGAAACGATAAAATAATATTTGTAATTGTAACCTTTAATTTAAGACCCTTTTAATTTCCAATTCATATTAGAGAAAATAACTGTAACCATAATTGGACATTTAACATCAATTTCCCAATACACAAGCTATTCATTTCTTCGTTATTGTCTATTTTTACTTCCCCTTTTCAATAGCCACTTACAAATTATTGTGGTGTAAGAGAGGGTATATATTTGAGCTCTCTGGTCATATGGTCAGCATGGCACAGAGCTACCGTTGAGATAACACAGGTCAGCACATGACAACGGACAAATTACCCAGTCTCGTGGATAGAAGGCGAATCTCTTCCATTCTCCATACCAGGAACCAAACGATTGACTGTTTAGATGGAAAGCGCATAAGCTATTCACAGAATGAAGGCGGAGAATAGGCTTTTGTAATACTATGAGTAAGAATACAAAGGTTGTATGTGCATAAAACACAATTTATGGGAAATGGAGAAAATAAGATTTTGAAGAGTAGACTATTCAATCATGGATTTTAACCTCGTTGTCATAATCATTTTTATGGTATTTTCTTCAAGGAAGGATATATTACCGATGTCCAAATGAAGATTACACTAAGACAAATCAACTAGTACCTATAACTCATTTTTGTAATTTTTTGGATGTACAACTTTTATACTCTCACCCATCGTATTATAAAAGCCTTGATAAAGCTACACTGTCTACTCAGAAACGATGAAATGGTAACGTCACAATTCTTTATTTAGCCTCACATCTCCTTTAAAGCACACCGACTATTCACAGACTATAATATGATAGTTATTTTATTTATTATTTGTTTAATGTCGCTTTAAATTGCAAAGGTTATTCAAGTAAGAGATGATAATATTACTATAACCGTCATTTTTACGCCTCTCTTAAAGCACTGAGATAATTGGACCATGCTGGAATTAGCTGACGGGGTGACTAATACTCAGAGAGAAGGCCTATACCAGGCTTGCAGAATTGAGTGACAATTGTGGCGTTGCGTCACTCATCGGATACGTCACTCACCCCTTCCTTCCATTCCCGCGTCATTGACTTGGTAGAGGAGGGGATTTGTATTCAGTGTCTGTCTTATGTGATTGCGTACGGGCCACAGATACGTCATTCAACGCATATGGACTGTGGACGGGGAACCAACGCTTTTCCCATGCTTTCCACCCATCTCTCGCCAGTTCTTTATCCCTGGCCTATACCTAACTTCTTTATTTATCACAAATACTCAGCAATCGAACTCGCTGGATCGCCGTAACAAGTTAGATATACTATACATTTTGTTTGTGATAGATATTGTAATTTTAATTTAACTGAGAGGGGGCACGGATGGCCCAGCACTGCGACCTATTGAGATCTATTGCGCTAACCCTCGATATGGAATGAGTTGCATGCCACAGATTCCCTACGCGCACCGCCCTAACCACAGGACCTTAACGACCCGTCCCTACAGCCGACAGAATCCATATACCATTCATGCTTCGGTAAATTCCCCCAAGGCCCCCCTGTCGGCCCGAGGCGAAACTCCTCCCCCGAGTAGGTCCGCCTCGGGTGCTCGTTGCAGAAGCCATCCAACGTCGCTGAACTACATTCCACGCAGGCCGGTCGAGAGAGTCAGCAGCTTCGGGAGGACGCCGGTAGAGTGATCTGAAAAACCAGAAACGGGATGATGGGGGAGGAAAGGAAGTGGCGAAGATGAGTGGGGTTCCAATCTCCTGATACAGTTACCTGATATTCATCCATAAAACCTCACCCAGGAAAATCGTCCTGACCGGGACTCGAACCCGGGACCGCTGGGTTCGGAGTTAGACTCGATAACCCCTCAGCCACAACGGTGGACAATTTTAATTGTTACTTGGTTTTCCCCTTATACGAAGGAGAGCTCCTAAGGATAGCATCTCAGCTTGGAATCTTGGTGAGATGAGAATACGAGGGGAAACCGAATAAATCCTAACCCATATCCTACTTTTTTTTTTTCACAAACATCCCACACAATATTCGCAGAATTAAAGCCCTTGCGCCACCGGCGTGGCTCAGTCGGTTAAGGCGCCTGCCTGCCGGTTTGAAGTTGCGCTCGGGCGCGGGTTCGATTCCCGCTTGGGCTGATAACTTCGTTGGGTTTTTTCCGAGGTTTTCGCCAACCGTAAGGTGAATGCCAGGTAATCTATAGCGAATCCTCGGCCTCATCTCGCCAAATACCATCTCGCTATCACCAATCTCATCGACGCTAAATAATCTCGTAGTTGATAGTGCGTCGTTAAATAACCAACTAAAAAATAAATCCCTTGCTTTTTTTTTAAATCATCAGGTTTTCGTGATGAAAATAATGCTTAAAAGCGGAAGAGTTTCCATCTTAACTTGTTAATTTAATAATCAGACAACGCTCAACCACACAGAGTGTTGGGCCACAAGAGAGACAGATGGGGGATGCACATACTGTACTGTCGCAGAGACAAAGAGAAAGCTAGAGTGTACTAAATCGCACATTTAAGTAGTTTTTTTAATTTAAGACGATGGTGAGTGATTTAGAGGTGTCCGTCATGTATGTAGGTGCTATAGAGAAGAGCACGTGGGAGGAGAAGGTCAGGAACAAGACAGTCGACACTGAGTCTCAAAACTTGTCCTTTTTTGTCAGTATTTTTTTCTCTCTCTCGCAGAGTCTGTCTCTCTCCATTCAGGTTGATGAATATTCATCCGGTCGCATGATAGTCGTCCACCTGTCTGGAAGGTTTGGCCAGTAATCAACCAACGACGGCACCTGTGAACCTATCGCTTTAACAGCCTGCTACCAAAGCTGCTATCCCAGCGCCGAGAATTATGTAAAGGAACTTGTACATTACACCACACCACAACGCATAACACAATCAATTGTTTCAACAATAGGCCTACTAGTACAATAAGCAATAATTTTACCTTCACGTTCAGAATACACATGACTTCCCAAATCACTTCCTGTAAATTGTACACTTCTGTTTCACAATCTTTATTTGTAATATTGAACTTTATAAAGGAAATCAAATCTTTACAAATGGAATTTTGCGCTCTTTACAAGTGTTTTGTTTCACAATGAAGGAGTGTAAACTTTACTTGTAAAGTTAGCACATTTTCTACAATAATAATAATAATAATAATAATAATAATAATAATAATAATAATAGTTTATTTTAACTGGCAGAGTTAAGGCCATTCGGCCTTCTCTTCCACTCAACCAGTATGACAGAAAATTACTACAATGCTGTGGATATAATATAATTAATACAATACAATTCAAAGCAATACAATACTACAATACAAGACATTATAATACATAATTAATATAATACAATGACAATTCTTTTCATCTTCACAACACCAATAAAATAATTATGTAATAATAATAATAATAATAATAATAATAATAATAATAATAGTAATGATAGTCATACCTAAATTAAATTAAATTATTAAACTCGATCACAATTATAACTTCAATTTGACTGCGCCCGTAAAAAATCGTTTATCCTTTTCTTGAAAGTGGTTATTGTCTGGCAGCCCCTATCTTCTGAGGTAGAGAATTCCATTCGCGGGGAACTGAGACAGTAAAAGAGGATGAATAGTGGGATGTCCTATGGGCAGGAATTGCTAGGATTTGGCTCTCCTGTGACCTGGTGTTTAGATTGTGATTGGAGGATAAGTAGTTAAACCGGGAACGAAGATAATTTCGAGTAGAAGTGTGGAGAACTCGAAACAGAAGAGAGAGCGAATGAAGTGTTCTACGGTTACTAAGTTGCAGCCAGGATAAAGATTTGAACGAGGGTGTAATGACATGTGGTCAAATTTGTGGGCATTGTTGATGAATCTGACACACATATTGTGCACACGCTGGAGCTTGTTCGAAAGATCAGTTGTCAAGTCTGTAAGTATTACGTCGCAATAGTCAAACAGTGCTAGTACGAGGGTTTGCACTAAAGTCTGTTTTAATTCTGGCTTTGAGATGTGCAAAGTTTGATATTGCAACAAATTGTGAATAAACAAAATAAATATATATTTATAAAATTAATTTTTTAGTAACTGGGTACCATTAAAAATTAAATTAAAGCAGTTGTGATGTTATTAAGCAGTTCTAGTCACTCAGACGAAGATATTGCATTTAGACCTAATCAAAGAAGACGTATACGTAAAATTTTCCGGCCAAGAATGAATAACACGTTCATATCATTGTATGAATTTAATGAAAGTTTTCGAATGAATCCAGCGCTATACATCAGAATACCGCGTAAGTATTTATATACGAAGAATGTATTTAATAAATACTCACATTTAAAAAAAAGAAGTTCTTTGCACCAAAAATAAATAACTCAATAATGCAATAACGGCATTACTTACGCAGTATTCTGAAGTCGTTCTGAATCCCATTTCGCTGGAATCTCTCTTACAAGATATGGGACATCACATCAGACATCAAAGCGAGAACTGTATTGTTTTGCATTGGTTGCATACTATAGTCGCGACGCTGTCATTCCCGGCGCGACTCCTCCTCTTTGCTTACGTCTTAGGAAGTGAAGGCTCTATAAAGTCTAGGTAGGTAGTATCGTTCGCCATTTTTGTTCTTTTGTTGCCGAGCTACCATACGAGGAATCTATTTGCCACACCGTTAAATATTATCATGTCGTAGCTCCTATGATAATAAATCAAAAGCACTGTAATTCAGCACATAACTGAGCGGCAAATAACGTCTTCGTGTGCTTTCTGCGAACGCCAACGAAAGAGCCAAAATGGCGGGCGATTATATTAAGTATTTACCGAGCCTTAAGAAATGAATAACGTCTTCATAAGTGAATCACAAGACGCACACGTTTAAATGTAGCCGATCTGCAACGCGATTGGCTGCCGGAAATTATAGCGACGGGACTATAGCTGTCAGTTTCGTGCGTTAGCAGATAAGCACGGATTTTCTAAGATTTCAGTGTGCAAAAGTTCCCAAATAGTAGTTGATGTTGTTAACAGAGTGAAATTCGAGGCAGGTTACTGAATGTACTTACTGGAGCAAAGGATTTTTATGCTCTTGCTGGGTTCCCTAATGTTTGTGAGGTTATGGATGAAACAATAAATACTGATGGACCAACACAAAATGAAGCTGATTTTATGGATAGACATGTTAACTATCTATCAATTGCATATTTGTATGTGGATCAGATCGTTATTTATTTATTTGAATGAATTTCGCGCTAACTTTCGTCATTTAAGTCGTAGGCCAATTAACGCTTTGGTATACGAAACTCCGTTGTCGCCAATATAACAAATTCTAGACACTTTTAAATTTTTCTGTTAGTGAAATATAATTTAGCAAGCTTATAATAATCTATTTTAGGATAAAATATAAACATGTCTATCGATAGTTGTAAAAATACAGCTACTTTAGCTCTGATCCTTAGTGATTTTTGTAAACTGTTGTTGGCGATATTGTTTAACCAATAATGCGTATTTGTAAATATCTTTCGCTGATTTTTTAAAGTTCGTTAAACTTTACAAATGAATGAGATTGCATTGTGAAACACAGTTTACAGACATTTATCTTTTACTTGTTATTTCTAAATTGTATTGTAGGCAGTGGCGGTTCCTCGGGGGAGAGAAGGGAGGAACGTCCTCCTCACATTTTTCTTCTTTTGAAAGTAAATACCAAATAAAATATGTGCCTTGAAATTCAAGAAAGATTCGATCATTTTTAAGTTCACAGCTATAAGAAAACCTCGGTTGATCGAGTTTTGAACGATGCGCGCTCATGTGCTGGTACAAAACTGTGAGAAAGATGCGAGATTGTTTGTGTGGAGGAAAGCCAATCCATTCCTCCTTTACTGCAGTTAGCACACACAGAGTCCGTGGATATCCAGAGTACCGCAATCGTATGAGCCGGCAAATGCCGACAAATCCGCCATTGTTAGTCCAGCGCGCGCTATGCAGTATACAGTAGCATAGGGAAAAAATGTAATTTAAGTGCGAAAAATTGTAGTGCTGCTGTGTTCAGAACTGTTCACAGAGAACTGAAAAAAGCGCACATTTGTTTTCTCTGTGACAAAGTGAAAGAAATAAGGAAAAAGGAAAGAAGTGATTATAAATATAAAAAGGAACGATCCGCTACCTAAGCGAGCATACATTGCGACATTAATGAATGACTGTATTTTGATATTTATTTTTTTTTAAATTGGGCCCCAAAATATTTTTATAAAACTAATCTAGAATTTAAGTTGTTTCAGGAATGA
The DNA here is from genome assembly GCF_040183065.1 of Periplaneta americana. Classification (NCBI taxonomy): domain Eukaryota; kingdom Metazoa; phylum Arthropoda; class Insecta; order Blattodea; family Blattidae; genus Periplaneta; species Periplaneta americana. The sequence goes on from NC_091132.1 coordinate 139,931,202, forward strand.
TATTTCTACATAAAACAAATGAATATCACGTACCTATTAGGATCAATGCCAAATTTTTACCATCTTCTCCCTTTCAAATCAAGCATTTCTGAATTCAATCCTTTTTGCTATTTGCAAGAATGACATAATATATTTGTGAAGTTCTGTATTCATTCTTGAGACAAGATTGTATTGTTTGTCTCGATTGGAAAATGCAGAGACCGTAGAAACTAGAAACCCTATTAAGGTTAGACTGATGTGAAATTTCAATTTTCTACTTTTAATGTGTAATTTTAAATTATGTAAATTTAGGTTTTCGAAAATTGCTACGATTATGGCCAGAATTTTTGTCTACATACTTGTCAGACCTTCAGAAACAAAACTTACTATACAATTATCCTTTTATTTTACTAAAAAAATAATTAAAACTATTTAATGCACTAAAAGTGTAAACAAAGGTAAAAAAATTCAACTCGAGCGTAAAAAAATAGCATTAAAAGTACCTTTTATTGATATTCTGGCTGATATGCATATATATTATCAGGCAGTACATCTCACTTGACGGTATGTGTCAGAGGAAGAACAATTGTTTGCATGCATATGAAGTCTGATTAGTGGAATATGTAGCTAATAGGCGAAGTATGCATTGGAGGGAGAAAGGAACTGGCTACCCTACCCCATTATCTCCTGGCCTAGTTGTCTCATGAGTGATGCCTTACTTATGAGATTCAAACATGTCTTCGGACATTTGACTAAACAACAGCAACAACTAAAAATATGAGTGTTAGGTATAATCCTGATAGTAAGTTTTGTTAAGAACATTTCAAAAACCTCTAATGATTATTGTAATATAGTAAACTCTATGTAAACTGTAAGAAATGTTTATGTATTTTCGCGATATGACTTCCTAAGCTAAAACGACATAAAATAAATAAATTTAAAAAAAAAACTCTACAAAAAATCATGGACGTAGTACAAAATCTGTACAAAGAGTAGAATTTTTAGCAATGAAAAATTTACAGTAAATTAAAGTGGAGAAAATTCACTTCAAAGTTTTGGATGATAATAATGAACCAGGTCTCTGTCTTTTTTATTTTCTAGGCATTTTGAAGCATATAGACCTAGCATATTATATACAGAACTTACCCTTATATACACTACCACGCTGTGCACACCTAACCTACACTAGTAAACAAAGGTGACCAAAAAAACTATGTAAACTTATGAAAACACTATAATAGATAAATACTATTAACAAATCACTATAGGCTGTAGACACTATTATAACACTAACAATAAAACAGAAACTTCCAAATATTTATTGTATCACAAACAAAAACCAAGCATGGAAAACACGTTGTTATGGCTACTAGCAACAAGCGGAATTTTCCTTTAGACAAGAGTTGTGCTCTCCTTTGTAACTGAAAGTTTTTAAAAGGAAAGCAACCTTGGAAGTAGGCTAACACTTGTTGGATTCTATGAAGAAATATTTCGAGAAGCTACACTGGTTGAATCGGAAATCTAATATAATAAATAATGTATGAAATAGAGCGTAATTTCCAAAATGGTCACACAATTCAGAGTGGAGGGCGTGGACGGAGCATTTAAATTAACAGTCAGAGTCCGCAGCCTTTTAAAAATGTGACCCTAAATAACTGATAGACCGGTCGTATGGTCATGAAAATTGACAGAGGGCATCTTTAGACCAAAAATGAATTTTTAAAGAGAAAAACAAAGAAACGATTTTTTGACCAAAAATGACAAAACCTCACATCAGTGTATAATTGGGGACATTATACTGAAATTACTAACTTCCATATTTTTAAAGTTAAATTCACAAAATGTTTATCAGTAGTATATCTGGTTAGCAGTAACACATGTACAAAATTTCGTCTCTCTATAATAAGTGGTTTGCATTTTATTAACAACTTAGTAGAATAATATTGTATTGCTTTATACAAAAAGTCCCATGCGTCACAATTTACATTATTTTTAATTGACATTCACTTATATGATTTTTTATATACATTGGAACAAACATTAGGCCTACTATTGGAATTTTCTGTACAGCTAATGGGTAAATTACTAGGAAATTTTATGGCTATCAATTTTTTATTTTTATAATAAAAAATTCTAGTAATTTACTGATTAATTTTACAGAAAACCCTATAGTAAGCTTTGATTCCGTGTATGTATGGATCCATATAAATAAAAATCACTTAAGAATAATGTCAATTGTAGTGCAAGCGCCTTTTTATATAAAGCGGTTCAATGTTTTAATAAAATGCAAACCACGTATTATAGGAGGATGCAATTTTGTACACTTGTCACTATTAAGGAGATATATCAGTGATAAAAGTTTGATGAATCGTAAGTATGGTAGTTATGGATTTCGCTGTTGTGAACTCTTAATACTAAGGAACTTCGCGAAATTTCAGTATAGTGTCCCCTTATACGCGGAAGCCGGAGAGTTCGCACGAGGAATGTAGTTGCAAAAATGTTATTTTATTTGAAACATTGTTGTTTTAATTTGTTACTTGTAATTTATTAAGTTCTTGTTGCTGTAATACCTACAACTGATACGTTTATGAAGGAGTGTATTGAACACTTAAATGTATATTTATGCTATTATAATTATTAAATGAAGTTTTTTTACAGTAGTATGTTCACTGACAATAATGTTCCATAATGTAAGAAGATCCTTTACAAGTTTTTGCCCTTCAAATTAAAAATATCTGAGTTTACTTTAAATATTCCTATCCCCAGCGTGTTGAAAAGGAATAACAATGGCGGCCGACTCGGTGATTGCGCTACTCTGGTATATCCACGGACTCTGAGCACACACAGAGTCCGTGGATATACCAGAGTAGCGCAATCACCGAGTCGGCCGCCATTGTTAGTCCTTTTCAACACGCTAGGGATAGGAATATTTAAAGTAAAACTCAGATATTTTTAATTTGAAGGGCAAAAACGTCTAAAGGATCTTCTTATATTATAGAACATTATTGTCAGTCAACATACTAATGTAAAAAAACTTCATTTAATAATTAATATAGCATAAATATACATTTAAGTGTCTCCTTCATAAACGTATCAGTTATAGGGATTACAGCAACAAGAAGTTAATAAATTACAAGTAACAAATTAAAACAACAATGTTTCAAATAAAATAACAATAAATCTAAACATTTGCAACTACATTCCTCGTGCGAACTCTCCGGCTTCCGTATATAAGGGGACACTATACTGAAATCTCTCGAAGTTCATTAGTATTAAGAGTTCACAATAGTAAAATCCATAACTACCATACTTCCGAAGCTAGATTCATCTAACTTTTATCACTGATATATCTGCTTAATAGTGACAAGTGTACAAAATTGCATCCGCCTATGATACATGGTTTGCATTTTATTAATTATTTTACTAAAATATTGAACCGCTTTATATAAAAAGGCGCTTGCACTACAATTGACATTATTCTTAACTGATTTTCACTTATATGGGTCCTTACATACATGGAATCAAAGCTTACTATAGGGTTAGCTGTAAAATTAATCAGTAAATTACTAAAATTTTTTATTATAAAAAATAAAAAATTAATAGCCATAAAATTTCCTAGTAATTTACCCATTCGCTATACAGAAAATTCCAATAGTAATGTTTCTTCCAATGTATATAAAGAATCATATAAGTGAATATCAATTACAAATAATGTAAATTGTGACGCATGAGATTTTTTGTATAAAGCAATACAATATTATTCTGTTTTCATTTTTCTTTATTTTATTGGGTTATTTTACGACGCTATATCAACATCTAGGTTATTTAGCGTCTCAATGATATGAAGGTGATAATGTCGGTGAAATGAGTCCGGGGTCCAGCACCGAAAGTTACCCAGCATTTGCTCCTACTGGGTTGAGGGAAAACCCCGGAAAAAACCTCAACCAGGTAACTTGCCCCGACCGGGATTCGAACCCGGGCCACCTGGTTTCGCGGCCAGACGCTCTGACCGAATATTATTCTATTAAGTTATTAATAAAATGCAAACCACTTATTATAGGGAGACGAAATTTTGTACATGTGTTATTACTAACCAGATATACTACTGATAAACATTTTGTGAATTTAGCTTGAAAAATATGGAAGTTGGTAATTTCAGTATAATGTCCCCAAGGATACACTGATGTGAGATTTTGTCATTTTTGGTCAAAAAATCGTTTCTTTGTTTTTACCTTTAAAATTCATTTTTGGTCTAAAGATGCCCTCTGCCAATTTTCATGACCATACGACCGGTCTATCAGCTATTTAGGGTCACATTTTAAAAGGCTGCGGGCTCTGACTGTTAATTTAAATGCTCCGTCCACGCCCTCCACTCTGAATTGTGCGACCATTTTGGAAATTACGCTCTATTTCATACATTATTTATTATATTAGATTTCCGATTGAGTCAGTGTAGCTTCTCGACTTCTCGAAATATTTCTTCATAGAATCCAACAGGTGTTAGGCCTACTTCAAAGACTTCTTTCCTTAAAAGAAACATTCAGTTACAAAGGAGAGCACAACTCTTGTCTAAAAGAAAATTCCGCTTGTTGCTAGTAGCCATAACAACGTGTTTTCCATGCTTGGTTTTTTGTTTGTGATACAATAAATATTTGAAAGTTTCTGTTTTATTGTTAGTGTTATAGTTTCTACAGTCTATAGTAACTTGTAAATAATATTTATCTATTATAGTGTTTTCATAAGTTTACATAGTTTTTTAGTCACCTTTGTTTACTAGTGTATGTTAGATGTGCACAGCGTGGTAGTGTATATAAGGGTAAGTTCTGTATATAATATGCTAGGTCTATATGCTTCAAAATGCCTAGAAAATAAAAAAGACAGAGACCTGGTTCATTATTATCATCCAAAACTTTGAAGTGAATTTTCTCCACTTTAATTTACTGTAAAGTTTGCATTGATAAAAATTCTACTCTTTCTACAGATTTTGAACTACGTGCATCATTTTTTGTAGAGGTTTTTTTTAATTTATTTATTTTATGTCGTTTTAGCTTAGGAAGTCATATCGCGAAAATACATAAACAATTCTTACAGTTTACATAGAGTTTACTATATTACAATAATCATTAGAGGTTTTTGAAATGTTCTTAACAAAACTTACTATCAGGATTATACCTAACACTCATATTTTTTGTTGTTGCTGTTGTTTAGTCAAATGTCCGAAGACATGTTTGAATCTCATAAGTAAGGCATCACTCATGAGACAACTAGGCCAGGAGATAATGGGGTAGGGTAGCCAGTTCCTTTCTCCCTCCAATGCATACTTCGCCGATTAGCTACATATTCCACTAATCAGACTTCAGATGCATATAAACAACTGTTCTTCCTCTGACACATACCGTCAAGTGAGATGTACTACCTGATAATATATATGCATATCAGCCAGAATATCAATAAAAGGTATTTTTAATACCATTTTTTACGCTCGAATTTTTTTTCCTTTTTTTACACTTTTAGTGCATTAAATATTTTTAATTATTTTTTTAGTAAAATAAAAGGAAAATTGTATAGTAAGTTTTGTTTCTGAAGGTCTGACAAGTATGTAGACAAAACTTCTGGCCATAATCGTAGCAATTTTTGAAAACCTAAATTTACACAATTTAAAATTTCAAATTAAAAGTACAAAATTTCATAGATCTGCCTATAATAGTTTAGAAAATTGAAATTTCACATCAGTATAACCTTAACAGGGTTTCTAGTTTCTACGGTCTCTGCATTTTCCAATCGAGCCAAACAATACAATCTTGTCTCAAGAATGAATTCAGAACTTCACAAATATATTATGTCATTCTTGCAAATAGCAAACAGGATTAAATTCAGAAATGCTTGATTTGAAAGGGAGAAGATGGTAAAAATTTGGCACTGATCCTAATTTGTACGTGATTTTCATTTGTTTTATGTAGAAATATCATTCCTGAAAGAACTTAAATTCTAGATTAGTTTTATAAAAATATTTTGGGCCCCAATTTAAAAAAAAATAAATATCAAAATACAGTCATTCATTAATCTCGCAATGTATGCTCGCTTAGGTGGTGGATTGTTCCTTTTTATATTTATAGTCACTTTTTTCCTTTTTCCTTATTTCTTTCACCTTGTCAGAGAGAAAACAAATGTGCGCTTTTTTTCAGTTCTCTGTGAACAGTTCTGAACACAGCAGCATTGCATTTTTTCACATTTAAATCACATTCTTTCCCTATGCAACTGTATACTGCATAGCGCGCGCTGGACTAACAATGGCGGATTTGTCGGCATTTGCCGGCTCATACGATTGCGGTACTCTGGATATCCACGGACTCTGAGCACACATAGACAACAGCGCGCTAGCGGCCAGAGAAAGAAGCAGAGTTTTAAAGCGAGTAAATGAACGGAGAGGGAGGAGATCCTCCTCTGAATCAGCGCATGGGCGGGAAATAGAAACCGACTGGTCGTGCAGCAAGCTCGCTACCGCTGCCATCTAACGATCTTGCATTCAACGAGACTACAACACAACTAGGAGGAGGCACAATAAAACAGTTTTAACGCAACACTATGAAAGACACCATATAAACTTTTTTCAAAATTATAAATCAAAAATTTTATTCATTGCACTTGATATAGGCTACTATTCATGGTTTGAAACTTTCAAGGATATTTGAAAGTTAAAGTCGTGTTTATATAAAACAAATAGGAAGTAGTTCTATGTTAGTATCGCAGATCTTTTTGGCTCCTGAAATTCATTTCCGTTCATTGTGTACTAGACAGGGCAACAGCCAAGTTGCCAGTTTTTTACAAATATATTTGAAATTGAAAGTAACTAGGTACTCCAAACTACATTATTTTTAACATAAAAAATTGGGCACCGGCAACTTTGAACAATAATGGTAGTATGACTTTACAAGAACTGATATTCTTCAAAAGCATGTGATACTGAACTTGTACAATGTACATGTGGCAACACAGACCAAGTGGGTGGGTGCAGTGTTCTCGCTTTCCTCAGATTATTTCCCATTCCCATTTCCGTGGTTCCGATTACGTGTTAGTTGCTATAGTCTCTTCCAACACGTGTGATGCTGTAGTGTGCTCGAAAAATGCTGCGAGGTGAATTTCCTTGTAATTGTTAATTTGTGCAATTATTCAACAATGAATGGAAGTGAAAACATTATATTTTATGGAAAATTTAGGAAAGTCAGTTTACAAGAACAGATTATTGCTATACAGAAGGGAAGGCCAACCCCAACACTACCTGGTCTTACATGTGTGCATGTTGGCTAATTTGTAGCATGTTTCATTCAAGAAGGTGTCATTTCATCCTGTTACCTTCTTTCCTCCTCTTAAGAAATACGCAGGAGCCGCTACTGGTAGGAGGTGGGAAAATCCAAGTTGGAAAATGTTTTATTTAATAGAATATTGCAAACTTGTTTGAGAAAAACTACCTTTGATCTTTACAAATTTATCATCATCATCATCATCATCATCATCATCATCATCATCATCATCATCATCATGTCTTCGTCAGTAAAGAGAGACTACCTACTTTAAAAATCAGAGTGTCAAATAAAAGTTTTGGAATGATGTAATGGATAGTCTTGTATTTTGATCATACTCGTATACGCTTCCTACACATCGCTCGGCTCGGGTTTGTGCCGATAAAGCGCATATATACGTTAGCGAACTGCGCATGGCGTAGACAGCTATGAGTCGATTTTGACACTTGTATCAGACACAAAAATTCTTGCCGTAGCATGAACTCTTTGGCTACCATTTCAATGGTCTCAACGATCTAATTTAATACACGTATAGTGAAATCACATTTGAAAAAACTAACCTACCCTAAAAGTAATGACACGTCTCGATCTTTAATAGCTCATCACGCAGCATACACGCTCAATACGTAATGTTGAGGTGGCGTGATATCAGCCGTCTGCGATTCGGCCGGCCCAGATCCGAAGAGAACGTTCCGTATAACAAATTTGAATTGACGCTTCATCCATATGTATCAAATGGATTCAAACACAAATGCTTTCAAAAAACCATAAACATTTTAACTGACACTCCGTATTTGTCAAGTGAAGTCATGCGTCTCACTTTCAAGAAAATCACAGCCATTTCATTGTACTGACACTTCATCTCTCTCACAAGTTCACTTTTGAAAAATTACGCTCGGACATTCGCCTACAGTCTCAGTGGTTGGGAGAGATGGAGATATTAGTCATGGCAACGCCGCGTTTCGTACAGCAGAGGTGGATAAGTCCGGTCCAGTATTGCGTGTTGTCTAACGTGCCTTACCCAGGCGTCGATGCCATACGTGGACAATTTTTAATATTGGGTAAAGTAGGGCTAATATGATACAGTAAAAAGTCGAAATTGACGAAGTTCCTCAGTGATCTAACTTAAAGTAATGTATTACCTGTTGAGGAGTATTTCATAATAATTTCTCTCCTCTTGAGGGATGTTTGAATTAACATGTTGGAACCCACGATAAGTTAAGAAATTACACATGTTGTCCTATTTTTACTTATTTATCTAATAACTAGCCGTACCCGTGCGCTCCGCTGCACCTGTTAGAAATAAATATAAAGTAATTACATAATTAAAATAGGACGTTTGATCCAGGAAACATTCATGTTTGATAGAAGGATAAATCGTTTAATATGTTACTTAATTTAAATTGCATTTAAATAATTAAAATGCGGTCATTTTGGTCCATGGAGCAATCATTTGGTGCAATGACAATTCCTTTAACATGTTTCTTAATTGTTATTACATGCAACCATAGTTTAATGAAGATTGACATATCATTTAGTTTTAATGAGTATACTTTATACTACTTACTATATGTTTCAGAAGTTACTGTAATAACATAGAATTATGTCCATCTAGAGAAACTACACTTTCCAATGGTGAAATAATAATTAACAATTAATTAGCTTCCGATATTACTTCATACAAACATAGAAACATTCTCTTAGGCTATGTTTAATAGCTTTCGATTGTTGCTGTCCAAGGCCCCTTATAGACGAAGTCATTTGTTTATATTTCAATACAGCGCCTTAGATGGCGTTGTTATTGTAATTTTAAAATTCATTTATCTCATTAAATATCAGTCCTATTAAAATTTTGTATAGAATACAACTTATCGGAAATTATTTTTAAAGAAACTTTTGTTATGTAATATTTTTCATGAGAATCAATAATAAGCGAGATATTTCGATTTATTTAATTCAGGCTCCCTTATAACCCCCCTTTTAAATAAAGTATTTTGAATGCCATATAGCCTAAAATCTAAGTTATAACGAACTTAATTTATATTTCAATTTTCATATAAATCGGTTCTGCCATTATCGCGTGAAAAGGTAACAAACATCCAGACAGACAGACATACAAACAAAAATTTCAAAAAATCGATTTTCGGTTTCAGGATGATTAATTATACATGTTAACACCAATTATTTTTGGAAAATCGAATATTACCAGAAAAAGTTTGGCTACAGATTTATTATTAGTATAGATTTTAGCTTCATAGTCTTTCTTCTGACTGCTAAAGTTTTTACAAAACTTCGAAAAATACTTTCATCATTATTTAAAAGGCATTTTAAATTATTTTAACAGTACAAACTGTAAAGAAAAGACGAAGTATATGATTATATCTCGTGACCAGAACATTGTACGAAATGGAAATATAAAAATTCTAGAGATGGAAAAATGCAAATATCTTGGACCAACAAATATAAATGACACTCGGGAGGAAATTAAACGCAGAATAAATATTGGAAATGCCTGTTATTATTCGGTTGAGAAGTTTTCATCATCCAATCTGCTGTCAAAAAATCTGAAAGTTAGAATTTATAAAACAGTTATATTACCGGTTGTTCTGTATGGTTGTGAAACTTGGAGTCTCACTTTGAGAGAGGAACACAGATTAAGGGTGTTTGAGAACAAGGTTCTTAGGAAAATATTTGGTGCTAAGAGGGATGAGATGAAGTCACAGGAGAATGGAGAAAATTACACAACGCAGAACTGCACGCAATGTATTCTTCACCTGACATAATTAGGAACATTAAATCCAGACGTTTGAGATGGGCAGGGCATGTAGTACGTATGGGCGAATATAGAAATGCATATAGAGTGTTAGTTGGAAGGCCAGAGGGAATAAAACCTTTAGGGAGGCCGAGACGTAGATGGGGGGGGATAATATTAAAGTCAGTGGCGTGCACTAGCATGACGCGAAGGGAAGTGGTGCCTATATGTATGCCATTGCTCGACTGGGCTTCGATGCCTGTTGCCTACATACAGAGTTTCCATGGAATTGCTTCCCCTAAAACGTCATCACCGCACGCCGCTGATTAAAATGGATTTGAGGGAGGTGGGATATGATGATAAAGACTGGATTAATCTTGCACAGGATAGGGACCAATGGTGGGCTTATGTGACGGTGGCAATGAACCTCCGGGTTCCTTAAAAGCCATTTGTAAGTAGAGGAGTAGTGGGTACAGTGAGACACAAAACATTAAGACATATGTATGCAAGTGATAATTCAAGTATTTTTTAAATCAAGTGCAATAGAAATAGACATTAAAACATGGAGTATAATAATACATAACAAAAATGTTAGTAGATAAAGGACATAATATGCATTACGTGTTTGTCAAAAAAATGCAAATGTCTCACTGTTCCCATTCATGAGGGTACAGTGAGACACCATAGTGTCTAATAACGGACATTGAAATGATTTGCATTTATTTCAAAAGAAAACAAAAAGTTGCTGTCTCTTTATCTTGACATGCTTTGTAGGCTTATTTAGATCATTTTGATGTCTGACTTCGAAACCATTGAAACATCTGGAACATTTGGAAAAGTGAATTTTCCATGACATTTCAAACGTTTGCGAAAAAATGAAATTAATTTTTGGTGACAACAAATCTTATAATTATAAGAATTTAATGCAATTCTTTATTATTTTTTAATATTTTCTTAAAATTTGTGAATAATTTTTTTATTTAGGAAACCATTAAAATGTAATGATATACTGGTTTATTTTAAATTGTATTAATTATTACAAATGAAAGTAAATGTAACTCCAAATCCTTCATATATGTCTAAAGTAGAATATGACATTTTTTTTTCATTTTTTTTTTGTTTCGATAGAAAAATTACCGCAAAAGACTGAATTTTTGTATCATAATAACCCCACTCGACCCTACTACAATGTACATAATTCAAGTAATCAGGAGAACAGACACGAAATAATAGTCTTTAAAATTTTCTATAGAGAGAGCGGCGTTTCAGAACCTCCATCAGTCGTCACTTATTGTTATCCAAGTCAAGCATTTGCCATAGTGATCTAATCCAAAAGGAATGAAGATATATTTTTACACCTCGGCCTATTGATCTCTTTCCTTATGATCTATCGTTCTTTTTTCGGCTATTTGAAATCAGATAGACGTGATTTCTCCATTTCTAACAGCGGTGATAAGTTTTACATTCTTCACGTTCTATGATCTTCGGTAATCGTCGGGCCACTGAGGGATACGCCAAGGATTTATTGCTAATGACAGACATATCTTCTTGCCTCGCGCCATGCAATACCCTGCCTCTACATGTCGCTGGACGTCTCACATCCAGATCTTTTTCGAAAAACCACAAACAATGGAAGATTCTAGAACTGGTTAAAAACTTATAAATGAAGGGTTCAGAGCCATAGTGGGCCAAGCGCCATTTATTAAAAACGGAGACAGTAAAGGTTAAAGATAAGTGAATACCATAGTTTAATGAAGATTGACATATCATTTAGTTTTAATGTGTATACTTTATATTACTTGCTATATGTTTCCATTCAATTATGGTGAAATTATCATTTTAACTCCTGATTTCTACGGTTTTAGTAAATAGTGCTTGGCCCTCACATAAGTCCGCCATTGGTCCCTATCCTGAGCAAGATTAATCCATTCTCTATCATCATATCCCACCTCCCTCAAATCCATTTTAATATTATCCTCCCATCTACGTCTCGGCCTTCCCAAAGGTCTTTTTCCCTCCGGCCTCCCAACTAACACTCTATATGCATTTCTGGATTCGTCCATATGTGCTACATGCCCTGCCCATCTCAAACGTCTGGATTTAATGTTCCTAATTATGTCAGGTGAAGAATACAATGCGTGCAGTTCTGTGTTGTGTAACTTTCTCCTTTCTCCTGTAACTTCATCCCTCTTAGCCCCCAAATATTTTCCTAAGCACTTTATTCTCAAACAACCTTAACCTATGTTACTCTCTCAAATTGAGAGTTCAAGTTTCACAACCATAAGAAAACAACCGGTAATATAACTGTTTTATAAATTCTAACTTTTAGATTTTTTGACAAGAGACTGGATAATAAAAGTTTCTTAGCCGAATAATAACAAGCATTTCCCATATTTATTCTGTGTTTAATTTCCTCCCGAGTACTTTTTATATTTGTTATTGTTGCTCCCAGGTATTTAAATTTTTCCACCTCCTCAAAGGATAAATTTCCAGTTTTTATATTTCCATTTCGTACAATATTCTGGTCACGAGACATAATCATATACTTTGTCTTTTCGGGATTTATTTCCAAACCTATTTCCTTACTTCCTTCAAGTATAATTCCCGTATTTTCCCTAATCGTTTGTGAATTTTGTCGTAACATATTCATATCATCCGCATAGACAAGCAGCTGATGTAGCCCATTATTATTATTATTATTATTACTTACTTACTTACTTACTTACCAATGTTTAAAAAGGCGCATGACTCGGTTAAGAGAGAAGTCTTATATAATATTCTTATTGAATTTGATATTCCCAAGAATCTAGTTCGATTAATTAAAATGTGTCTTAGTGAAACTTACAGCAGAGTCCGTATAGACAAGCTTCTATCTGACGCTTTTCCAATTCACTGCGGGCTAAAGCAGGGAGATGCACTATCACCTTTACTTTTTAACTTCGCTCTAGAATATGCCATTAGGAAAGTTCAGGATAACACAGAGGATTTGGAATTGAACGGGTTACATCAGCTTCTTGTCTATGCGGATGACGTGAATATGTTAGGAGAAAATCCACAAACGATTTGGGAAAACGCGGAAATTTTACTTGAAGCAAGTAAGGAGATAGGGTTGGAAGTAAATCCCGAAAAGACTAAGTATATGATTATGTCTCGTGATCAGAATATTGTACGAAATGGAACTATAAAAGTTGGAGATTTATCCTTCGAAGAGGTGGAAAAATTCAAATATCTTGGAGCAACAGTAACAAATGTAAATGACACTCGGGAGGAAATTAATCACATAATAAATATGGGAAATGCCTGTTATTATTCGGTTGAGAAGCTTTTGTCATCTAGTCTGCTGTCAACAAATCTGAAAGTTAGAATTTATGAAACAGTTATATTACCGGTTGTTCTGTATGGCTGTGAAACTTGGACTCTCACTTTGAGAGAGGAACAGAGATGAGGGTTTTTGAGAATAAGGTTCTTAGGAAAATATTTGGGACTAAGAGGGATGAAGTTACAGGAGAATGGAGAAAGTTACACAACGCAGAGCAGCACGCATTGTATCCTTCACCTGACATAATTAGGAACATTAAATCCAGACGTTTGAGATGGGCTGGGCATGTAGCACGTATGGGCGATTCCAGAAATGCATATAGAGTGTTAGTTGGGAGGCCAGAGAGGAAAATACCTTTGGGAAGGCCGAGACGTAGATGGGAAGATAATATTAAAATGTATTTGAGGGAGGTGGGATATGATGGTAGGGACTGGATTAATCTTGCTCAGGATAGGGACCAATGGCGGGCTTTTGTGAGGGCGGCAATGAACCTCCGGGTTCCTTAAAAGCCAGTAAGTAAGTAAGTAAGTACTTACCAATGTTTATCTTACTAACATTACTTATCCAACTTTCATTATTTACTTTCATGTTGTTTTATGATCTAGATAATAACTATGTAACCAATTGTTGGAGGAGCTGTGATCAGGTGATATAGTACAAGTTAAACATAATAAATCTGACGATGGCACATCGAACATAGCAAAGGAATCCGGTGTTAGAACATGCATCATCTGCGATGAATGCTTGAACTACTTGTAAAGGCCTTAGGTTTATGAAACTTTCGCAGGTTATTCTCGATGACACAAGGAACACGATGAATCAAAAAACGTACAATACACAAAATGGCACTTAAAACCTTTGTCATTTCCACTCTTCATTTTTCTGTGCCCTCTTTACTTTCTTTTTCATAATTTCTGCCATACCCTAATTTTCCTTTCACCCTCTCATTTTTCTCAGGCCTTTCCACTCTTTCTAGTGAGGTAATGAGAACTAGCCAGAAACAAGTCGCTAGGTCTTCTTTCATAAGACGAGATTCACATAACTTGTCCTTTCTTAAGACGACATAAGACACAATATTCACACCTGACGAGTAGACCTACCCATCACAAATGCGGGATTCGAACTACGATCATTATCTTAGCTGCTATGTTCACCTCTATCGGTTTTCAACGATGGTTACATAAGGAATTTACGTGCTCACCGAAACCTTCGGCGCGTAGCAATCCCATCACGTCAGTAAATATTATATCAAAGGCAAAGGACAGAATTATTACAGACGGTTTGAGTCCGCACTGCCCCGCAGTTAGGGAGGTGGTGGCGACCATCAATCTCGTTATTACGTCACCACCAACACCACACCCTCCACTGGTTTTAATAAGGTGCAGCGCTTCATTACCTTACGACACAGCAAACACAACAAAAACATCGATAACAGGGCTGTCCAAATGTATGTATTTATTCACCGGTGGCAATGGTAACTAATTACACTCAATAATGACAATTAATAATAAACACAATTAATAATAATACTAATAATAATTCACTGTGGGCTAAAGCAAGGAGATGCACTATCACCTTTACTTTATAACTTTGCTCTAGAATATGCCATTAGGAAAGTTCAGGATAACACAGAGGGTTTGGAATTGAACGGGTTACATCAGCTGCTTGTCTATGCGGATGACGTGAATATGTTAGGAGAAAATCCACAAACGACTAGGGAAAACACGAGAATTTTACTGGAAGCAAGTAAAGAGATAGGTTTGGAAGTAAATCCCGAAAAGACAAAGTATATGATTATGTCTCGTGATGGGAATATTGTACGAAATGGAAATATAAAAACTGGAAATTTATCCTTTGAAGAGGTGGAAAAATTCAAATACCTGGAGCAACAATAACAAATATAAATGATACTCGGGAGGAAATTAATCACAGAATAAATATGGGAAATGCCTGTTATTATTCGGTTGAGAAGCTTTTGTCATCTAGTCTGCTGTAAAAAAATCTGAAAGTTAGAATTTATAAAACAGTTATATTACCGGTTGTTCTGTATGGCTGTGAAACTTGGACTCTCACTTTGAGAGAGGAACATAGGTTAAGGTTGTTTGAGAATAAGGTGCTTAGAAAAATATTTGGGGCTAAGAGGGATGTAGTTACAGGAGAATGGAGAAAGTTACACAGCACAGAACTGCACGCATTGTACTGTTCACCTGACATAATTAGGAACATTAAATCCAGACGTTTGAGATGGGCAGGGCATGTAGCACGTGTGGGCGAATCGAGAAATGCATATAGAGTGTTAGTTGGGAGGCCGAGACGTAGATGGGAAGATAATATTAAAATGGATTTGAGGGACGTGGGATATGATGATAGAGAATGGATTAATCTTGCTCAGGATAGGGACCAATGGCGGGCTTATGTGAGGGCGGCAATGAACCTCCGGGTTCCTTAAAAGTCAGTAAGTAAGTAATAATAATGAGCATCCCAAATTAAATTAAGCACGATCATTTAAAATAACATTTAAACTAAATCTAATTTGTATCTTAACCTTAAATTCGAACCAAAACCCACGAGTATGATATCTGCATACATTCACAAGAACATTTCAGCACTACACTCATTTCGCTGTCAACTGACTCACTGCACTGGAACTGCGGCACATTTCACTCATACTATCCTGATTTTACTAACACTTCAAAAACATTTCGCTGTTCAAATACTTTGCACTATCACTATAAACTATAAATTAGAACCATTACTGGATTGAAAACCATAATTTTAAAATCTTACCCAACAGCCTCGCTTATTACCTACATTAGCTATCCATTATGTTATATCTACTCATTCACCGATACTTTTATCTGCCTGGCTGCTACCTTTCTACTTGCCTTCCTACGCATCTGTGTACCCATCTATCTACCCATCCATCCATCCATCCATCCATCCATCGTATAGTGTGTAAAAACGCAAATCTAACTGGACAAAATTTATAAATTCTCTGCTTTCTAACGGATTGTAATTAACTTCGTACAGATTTTACAGGTAGCACATATTTTTTGTGTACAAACTCTCATTACGTTTGTGCAAGTGGAACTACCCGTTTATAGGTGGTGGTTTCATACAAAAGTAATAACTTTCTCTCTATTCAACGAATTTTTATGAAACTCTATATAGGTGGTACAGATAGCATATATTTTTTGTATGGATACTCTGATTACATGTGCAAGAGAAACTATCCCTTTATAGAGGTGAATGTAGTCTCGATTAATAAATTCTTTCCTATATTAAACTTTGTGCAGGAGTTACAGGTAGCATATATTAGACTACTGTGTACAAACTCTGATTATATTTGTATTCTATCTGTTATTTTGCCTAAATTTACCACTATAAACGGGTAATTCCTCTTATAGGAACATAATCAGACTTTGTAGACAAAAAATATATGCTACGTATAATTTCTGTGTAAAGTTTCACAAACATCTGTTACATAAGAGAGAAATTATTAAGTTTGTCTAAATGCACCCTCTATAAAGGAGTAGTAGCTCTTATGGAACTGTAAATATAGTTTGTATATGCCACCTGTAACTTTTGTACAATGTTTTATAAAATTCTGTTAGATAAGAGTGAAGTTATTTTGTCTAAATGACCCCCTAAAAAGGAGTAATTTCTCTTGTGTAAACGTAATCAAAGTTTGTTTACAAAAAATATGTACTACCTTTAAGGTCTGTACAAAGTTTCATTACAATTCGTTAGAATGCAGACAAGTTATTAATTTTGTCCTGCTACTGGATTTGCGTTCTGATCCACTGTGCGTTTATTAAGGTTGGATGAAAATGTATCCAATATATTTTTAACCTGATAATCAATGCCATGTGAATAATTTTGCATACCTAAAACACTCACGCAGTGATTGTGCGCCACCAATGAAAAGAATTCATTACTGATAAATGCGCAAGAACACGCAAACTCTAAAACAAATTTAACACTCTAAATCAGCGGTCATCAGCACAATGCACCCTCGGGCTAGCGTCTCTTACCCGCGGATAAGAGACTGGACTACAGTGCTGGTGGGTTTACTCTCTCCCTCTTCCTGCTGCACGACGGGGCATATTACGACGCACTGCTTACCCGTTACTCATTTCAGCGAGTGCTGGCGACCACTCCTCTAAATGATGTTGTATTAAATGGTAAAAGAATTACTGTAACCTAACATGACTGGCTATATTAAAAGTCACATTATATTTGTGAGAACTTTAAAAAATAGCGGTCTTACTAATAAAATCTCTATATATAGACGTTTAACTGTCTTATACTTATACAGTGAGTAGCTCTTTTATACGTCGTGTGTAAATTCCTTACTAATAATCATTACATACGTCGTGTATAACAGTATTAACTGTGACACAGTTACGTCATAGTTTCATCATTACTTCGTTACGAAAGGTAATAGAATCTCTGAGGTTCTTTATTGCATCCGGTAGAGCGCTCTAGTGTGGCGTGTTAAGTATCGATAGCACAACTGCCTCTAATCGATTACCACGCTATATTTTGGTCAAAGAGTACACGCTACAGCAATATTATTCTAATTATTCTGTGCTCTTTGGTTTGTTCTTCTGTGGTTACAAGGCAACCATCATCATAAAATGACAGTCGATACGAACAGTTGTTAGAGGGGCGGCCATTTTTTCTCTATATACAACGCTTAAACAAGAGGTTTCGTGCATATAACTACTACAAAGCAATTCCCATTGTATAGTTACAGTCTGTTTATATATCCATTGCTTATGCATGGTTTATTAGTAAAGTTTTCTGTCTCAACTCTGCATAAGTCTCGTATAAAAACTATACACGGTTTGTTAGTAAGACTGTATATGTATATTTTCAATTGTAATATTTAAACAGTACTGCAGCGGTTCAAAAACTTTCGTATTTCGTGTTCCTTATTTATTTATTATTTTTTTTTTGCCTTTGATAATGCTGCGCCTCCCCTCAAAATATAAGATAGAATGATAGATGAGAATAACCCAATAACGCGATAATTTAAACTCGATTGACAACACTTGCTATCGCTGCCGACGTAGTGCAGTCGTGTCGTATTATGACGCAATTTCCTGTTACCCGAATGTTCGCAGCAGATACCGATGAGTCTCGAACTTTCTGGATTGAAAATATGCGACTATAAAAGTAGCGCGTCTGCGAGTGACTTGTTAGTTGTTCTTTTGCGACTCGCTTGCTGTTTCCTGCATACAGGTACTCACCTTAATATTCGGCCAGACTTTAAATTTCATTATTTTCGAACTTGAGTCAGATAGTAAGTGCAAAAAACTTAAAAAAAGTATAATTGATAAATTCAAGCAAACGAAAGAAGAATATTGAGCAAACACTTATTGATTCAGAATTAATATATACCATATAATTTGTAGTTTTGAATATAAAAATTGTGTACACTTTAATATTCGGTCAGTGTGATATAGTCCCTTTTGCACTGTGTTTACTATGTCGTCTGCAAGCATTGTACAGTGAAGGGTGGCAGTGGTATGTCTAAGTTATCTTCTTACTTTTAACATTTGCAAGATCATTGTAATAATGGGCCGCAAAGGCAAGAATATTAGTTTTGAAAAACGACAGCTTGATATTTTCCACCATGCGAAGGGACGTACACATAGAGAGATCGCCGAAATGTTGAATATGAGAAGGAGTACAGTTCGGGTACATAATCAGAAGATATGAGAATGAAGACAGGATTGAATATGTGCCGCAGAGAAGGCAACCAAGGAAGTTAACATACAGAGATGTACGTTCGATCATCAGGAAAATTAATAAGAATCCCCGAATAAGTGCTCCACAACTAGCAAAAGACCTAGCAAAAAAATCTTCAAAGATTGCGCACATGAAACAATTATAAAAATGTTATGAAAGCGTGGTTACCATGGAATAATGACTAGGATATTGACAAGGATGAAGCTTGGTGGAATGAGGTATTTTCGTAGGCGAAAGTCCATTTAGAGTTTTTAGTCAGGCTGGTCGGCTGATGGTGTAGCGTAAGGTGAAAGATGACATGAAAATCAACAACTTGCAACCAACTGTGAAGCATGGTGGTGGAAAAGTTATGGTTTGGGGCTGCATGTCAGCTGCTGGAGTAGGGGAGCTCGTCTTCATTGACGGTAACATGAACAAGGAATAGTATCTCCAAATCATGAAAGAAAATTTACACAAGAGTGCTGAAAAGTTGGGAATACATAATACATTCAAATTTTACCAAGACAACGACTCCAAAAATAAGTCGCATATTGTGCGCAATTGGGTACTGTGTAACTGTCCAAAAGTTATCAATACGTTTTCCCAATCTCCCGACAGCAACTCCATAGAAAATCTATGAAATGAACTGAACAGAAGACTGAGAAAAGTGCCAGTTTCTTAAAAAGAAGAGTTAAAACGACGACTGGAAGAGGAATGACGTCGTATTGATGAAGCATATACAAGCAGGATCATTGCCAGTATGCCCAGACGATTGCAGCATGTTATCCAGCAGAAGGGGTACCCCACAAATGATTAATTTTCTGTTGCTGTTCTTATGAAGAAGTATACTTTTTATTTCCTAACTTTTGACCGAATATTAAATTAACTGTGATATTTTTGTTTATGTTGATAAAAGAATAAATAGTTTGATTTTTGTAATGTCAGGGTCAATTTGGAAAAATGTATTATATTGTTTACTTTGTATGAAGTACAAATATTTTTGTTTTATACGCATTAATATATTTATTTCGCTTCAAATGGTTTATTAAAGTTTTTAAATATTCAATATAAAGCCTGACCGAATATTAAATTGAGCACCTGTATCTTCTGGCCGATAATCTCATTCGAATCGCCAGTGTCTATTCCACTTATAACTAGGGCTCAGAAGTTGATGAAATACGTATAATTTTTTTATGAAACATCACAGATAATGCAGGATGCTTTACAAACACGTTTGACTTCAACACGGACTAATATAGCCTACTTTTATTTTGCATTTTTCGGTATTTTCTATTTTTTGTAACATTTTTTCCTTTTTCTGCTTATTAACGGACATTTTTTACGGTGTTCTCGTTGTCTATATTTGAGAACCTACTGGAGATTGCTTACGCAATTCGATTTCGTGTTAAAAAGAATTTTCCTTTGCATCTGCTTTGACTCCTGATCACTTGTGTTACATGCTTCCCCCCCCCCCCATTGAACTCAACAGAACAAATACTGTAGCCACAACGCCCGCAGTCAGCATATTGTATCACACATGTGAAGACGTAAAAATTCCGAAAGAAAAACAAAGCAGTGAAAGTTTTTGCAACAGTTAGTGACTGAGAATGTATTTTTCACAGATGGAATTATACTTTTATTTTGTTTATATTTTACTATTAAAACCGTGGTCATATCCTTTATTTTTTTATTATCCAATTTAATAAACCCTATTTCACCCTGAGGTATATTAGGGTTATAGTTGGCATCAAAATACATATTTTATAACCAATAAACAATAGTAAAGTCATGATATAAAATAGTGGTCACAGTTAATTTACATCAATTATGTAGAAGAATGCACCTTAATGAAAAACGGATCCTGTTAAAGATTAATGAGATGTTTGAGGAATAATCAATGCAAAAGATATACAAGAATGTCTAACCGTTTCAGAGTAAATACACGACCTAAAAAGATAATCAATACTAGATTAATATAATAAAGTTTGACTTTAACTTTCAAATTAATACTTAATTCATGAACATTGGAACAGCTAAGAGTAATAAAGGGATATTACAAGCAATGATTTACGTTTACAAGTTAAATACGTGATTCAGGAACAAGTACAATAATTAAAATAATAAAACAAGTAAAGAGTTACAACTAACGAATAACGAAATTCTTGAAGGGCAATATATAATAGTAGGGACAATACAAAAGATTTGAAAAACAAATGTAAACAGTAAAGGAATAGCAGAAAAATTGACTTAAAATTACAAGTTAAACACATTCTTTTTAAAGCAATAGGTAACAACAAAGAGATACTGATAACAATACTGTGATGGCCACGTGAGGTTCAATCTCACGACCGACAGGGCGCGCGGCAGACGAAACGCTGGTACGGGGAGCATCTGCATGCTGAGAGGGCAGAGGGGATGTATTACGGCAACGCGGCGAGGGGAGGTTGCGCGCGCATCTGCTACCTGCCGAGTGAGGATGGAAGCAAACTGCTACGTGCGGAGTGAAGGGGGAACGGACCCTCCCGAATCGTCCAGAAGTCCGTCGAAGTGGAAATCCAGATTATTCGAGAGTGGAATCTTTGGCGAACTCTCCAGAAACTATGGTTTAGTTATAAAAGAAGAAACGCGAGAGAACTTGAGCAGTTTTATTGTCAGTCAGTCAGAGAGTAAGTCAGTGGACAGCAAGCCAGTCTTTTGTAGCAGTGAAGCCAGCTTCGAGACCAGAGCGCGACTTGAGTTGTGTCCGTAACTGTGGAGCCTGAAGCCCGGAGTTCGAGTGCAGTGGACCGCAGTTGGGGGACCTGAGTTCGAAGTTCAGCGGATCGTCTCTGAAGGTCTGGGGTTCGAGATTCTGTGAACGCGAGTGACTGAGCTAGAAGAACTAGCCAAGACAAACGAGCTGTGAACTGAGAACTGACAGTTCTGTGTTGTAAATAGTGCTTTGTGAATATTAGTAAAGATTAACAGTTCATTGTTGTTCGTAATAGTCCAAGTAAATTGTCATTGTCGTTTGTGGAGTGCACTAACGGATACTGTGTTACTGTGTGGAGAGCAAATCCCATTGTTGACGAGAGTGAAATTAAATTGTAGAGAGTGAAGAGTTATTGTTGAGATAATAAAATTACATTGTTGTTGAGTTGAAATAAATTTACAATACATTGACTGTAGTTACAGATTAAACACATTGTTTTAAAAACAAACACGCAAAGGATCAATAGCTATTTTCAGGCATTATATACATGGACCATGACTTTAATTCACATCTTCTTGACGTTACTTCATATATTATTTTGTGTTTCAATCTATTTCAATTTGTTATTTTTCACTGTAACAACAAAAATATGTTTCATAAAGCCTCAAGGCATTTCTCTATATTTATTGTATCATGGTAGTCTTTATCAATGGCAACCTGTAATGGTTATAGGAAGACATATATATATATATATATATATATATATATATATATATATATATATATATATATATATAATAGCTATTAAACGCATTATTTTAGAAGCAATAAATAGCTATACTAAGAGATGATTTAAAATTTACGAATTAAATACATTATTTAGTAACAACAATTGGCAATAAGGAGGTATTACAAGAAATGGCTCAAAATTAGAAATCAAATACCTAATTTGAAAAAAAAATTAAAACCAATAGTACCCTTATAGTATGCGAAATTGAAGACTTACAGTTTCACAATAGTTGATTAGAACTAATACGATATTTTTTACCAGAATAATTTAACATTTTACAGTTTCACGAATATTCTATTCAAGAATGACATGAAATAATTATATGATTTAGAGTTGGTAAGTATATTGGTTAACGGTTTAGTAAACGTATAATTTAAAGTGTTCAGCAACAATTCAAACTCGTATCTTTCACGACAAAAGACTGGACAATGATAATAATACATGTTTCACATCTTGAGATTCCTCCCCACAAATGCAAGTTGCATCGTATTTAATATGGAATCTATTTAAGTATTCCCCGAATTTTCCATGCCCAGTCAAAAACTGTGTCAGTACGAAATTTGGCGTTATTAATTTACATTTATTTCGATCATAGACTGTTGGAAAATATAGATCTTTTCTAAGAATACCCTTATCACTATTGACCCATCTTTCGTTCCATTCTTGCATATAATGTACATTGGCTACTTTTTTGATACAGAATATCGGACATAAATTGTACGACAGTGGCATATCAGAGTTGGTCATTTTCTTTCTTAAATTTTAATGTTAAATTTTCAGAAATTTCAAGTCACTTTATAGGTTATTTTTCTGTGATTTTTAGGTCATCGACTTCCGAACCCTACTTAAAACCTCTGTCGTTCTCAACGAATTATAATACTATAGAGAGGCAGTTTGAAAAGCGCTGTGTGAATACAGAATGGACAAAGCAAGGTAATAAAAACAGCAAGAGATAAATCGCCTAGAGCAGTGGTTCCCAAACTTTTTCAAGGCACGACCCACTTTTGGATGAGATTTTCTTTTGCGACCCCCCCCCCCAATCTATCGTACCGGTACTTAACTCCATTCTAAAAATACAAATCTCTGTAAAATCGAAAATAACGATACTTTTACTTAAAACCACTGGAACCAAAGAACGATAAAAATAGAAGTATATAGCATAACCATGACACGAAATATTAAGTAAACATCATTTATAATACTTCAAACTATTACCACCATGGCGCTGCGATAGTAGTTCAATATAAAGTGGTAAATTTCATTAAAGGAAGAGCTTTGCAAACTCGTATTTTGAGCAAAATTTGTGAAGACATGGGTTCGTTACATGAAAATATTCTTTATCATACGAAAGTAAGACGGTTTTCATGGAGTAATGTGTTGAAAAGACTTTTACAGTTAAGAGCAGAACTTTTATTGTACCGGTACATCTATGACGAGAAATCAGAATATGCAAATCTATTTCCCGATTCTATTTTGTTTCTTGGATTGATCTTTCTTGCTCATATTTTTGAACACTTAAACACTTTGAATCGTAATTTCCAAGACCAAGATAATAATATAATACCAGCCTGAGATGAAATCAGCGGATTTATAAAGAAACTTGATTTCTGGTCAATATCTCTTGACAAAAAGAAATCTGATTCATTTCATTGTATTAAAGAACTCATGAAAAATTTAGCTACGTATGGTAGACAAATACCGAGTTTGTTTTTGCCGACAAGCAATTGAGTTTCCACAATTTTAAACAACAGCTTTTTGAGTACTTTCCGACGAAAATCTCAAAACAATTACGACAATGACAGATGGAAAATGAATCTGTTTTAGACATTTTCGTTCAACTGACTGAAATTCCAGAAAATATTAAGAAGAAAGTCATTGAAATATATGCCTACTATTGAAACGTTTAAACTAGACTTTTCTTTCGAAGAGCAAAGACCAGCTTTGGATCAAAAGAATGTAAGAATACCTCTAGCTTCCAAAAGTACGTAGTTCTTAAATTTTTTTGTAATATTTGTATCCTCGTATTTATGGAAAATACATTTCTTGTCTATCATCATCATCATCATCATCATCATCAAAACAAAAGCGAGAAATTTCCTTGAATTTCAAAATTAAATCACTATGTGTTTCGAATATGGAGTCCATATTTGAGAAACTGCTTTCTGAAAAACAGACACTCTTATTATATTATTTTTTAATTTATAACTTACTTACTTACAAATGGCTTTTAAGGAACCCGAAGGTTCATTGCCGCCCTCACATAAGCCCGCCAGCGGTCCCTATCCTGTGCAAGATTAATCCAGTCTCTATCATCATACCCCACCTCCCTCAAATCCATTTTAATATTATCCTCCCATCTACGTCTCGGTCTCCCTAAAGGTCTTTTTCCCTCCGGTCTCCCAACTAACACTCTATATGCATTTCTGGATTCGCCCATACGTGCTACATGCCCTGCCCATCTCAAACGTCTGGATTTAATGTTGCTAATTTAATGTCTGCATTTAATTTATAACTACAGAAACATTTTTTATTCTTATGTTCAACGTTGTTTGTGTTTATGTTTCTAAATACAAAATAAATGTAGGCCTATGTTAATAAAACTTTGTTGTATTAATTTGTAAATCATCTCGCGACTCCCCCTCAGCTCCTTACACGACCCTCACTTTGAGAACCATTGGCCTAGAGGACATAGAAGCGTAGACTGGCCGAAAAGAGATGGTCTGACATTGGTTTGAACAGACTGTTAGTAGGGTTTTAAAATTTTAATCAAGTTAAATTTTAAAATAAATTAGGAAGAAGAAGAATAGAGTTCGAAAAGTTTTGCTTATTCTCCTTAGGCCTATTTCTATGAATTCCTTCATTTTGTAGTTAGATGCTATTTCTGATTGCAAGAATATGCTCCTATAGACAATCACTTTTTCTTCCCATTTCCATGGAGTCCTTACCTTTGTAATGTGATGCTATTTCCGATTTACAAGTGATTGTTTCTTGAGATCTTAGTTTATTCTCCTTATTTCTGAGGAGTTCTTAATTTCCTAGTTTTATGTTATTTTCGATTCAAAGTATGTGCTTCTAAAGATAGGCCTACTCACCTGTCATCCTCCTTATTTCATGTCTGCTCTTCGTTTCAGATTCAGAAGTCGTATTATCCGAGCCGCGAGATCTGCAGCAACTGCAGCGCAATAGAAGTGAGTATGAAATACACACTACAGTGGCGAGCTGATGAGGAAACAGTAATACCACAGTCTAGTACAGTGATGTCAAAGCAAGCGCATTTTTCTGACCTTGACGTCGTGCGCGGGCAGCAAGCGCTAAGTGTGGAAAGAGGAAGGGTTGTGTATATGAATAAGCAGCCCGTTGGATTAAGAAAACAGTGGTGTACAAACTTCAAACGGAACGTGAAATTTTATGTCGTTATTTTTATATGGCTTCTTTCTGTTTAATATTATCTATATTGTCTGTAAAACAGAAGTACTAACACTGATTTCTTAATATTGCACTTGTGTTTTAAATCTTAATAACATAACAGAGAGTTAAGAAGGAATATTCACTTAAATTCCATAGTAGTATAATATTGT
The DNA here is from genome assembly GCF_040183065.1 of Periplaneta americana. Taxonomy (NCBI): domain Eukaryota; kingdom Metazoa; phylum Arthropoda; class Insecta; order Blattodea; family Blattidae; genus Periplaneta; species Periplaneta americana. The sequence continues at coordinate 139,957,349 of NC_091132.1, forward strand.
ACTGTATTAAGTGGATGAAACACGTCATTCATAAAGAAAGTGATATTCCAAAGAAATGGATTGAGTATGACATGATAAGTGGGAATTTATATTGATGGTATCTTTAGCCTTTCAAAAGTAATCAATAAACTAATCAAAACAATATTACAGTACAAAGCAAAGTTACCTAGGTACTGTATCTGTTTTAAGTGTAAGTAATATTACATAACAAAACTCTTATCGCATTATGCTTTTAAGGTGATATTTGTGTGCAACTTCCTATCATCAGAATATTAAATTATTTTCTCGAAATCTGCTGAAGCTATAGAGCTGACATTTTTACAACACATGGGCACTTATCTTTTGCTTATGGTGTAACAGTAGTTGCCTTGTTAATTCATTTCCTTATAAACAATTTCCATGCGAATATTTTCAAAATGTTCAATACACTATCTTCACTAATACGTATATACGGTATATTAGATTTACGAAAACATTCTGTAAGGCTACTAAATAAATAGGCCTATATCTGAAAATTTCACTTTTCTATACGAAAAAGTTGAGAAAATATTTCTTTTGAATAAAAAAAATCAAACTTGTGAAAAATGAGCATTAAAATTAAAATTTACATTCTTATAATGCACTTATACTTCACAGGCAAATCTAAAAATTAACACGGATACAGTTTTAATAAGTTCTATTCCATTTACCTATTGAATCAGTGCTGGCCATCCCTGAATATAGCTCGACCAAGCGGCATAAACCACCTCTTTCGTCTGTCTCTTTCCTTTCCGCTGTAAAGCGCTCAGGCTCTCCTGGGCTCTAAAGCGCGCGCTTGCTCCTGTGGGCATCAATTGACATGCCTGGTCCAGTATATAGTCACGAAGCTCAATACGTAGTAAATATGCATCCATAGATAGTTGCTAACCACTAGGATCGCTACTATCGCCTCATTACAGACCATACAAAATAGTACCTGCAGTCTATTGTTTCTAGTATCTTCATAAACTCAAGCTTCGTGACTATATACTAGACAGTGGTAATACTATCCCCTACCACTAGATCTACCTCTTTCCTCGCTTCTTTGATGAAATTTTAGTCATATTTCTAACAGAAGGAACTGATGTCCTGAATGCAGGCCCAGGCTATGAAATGATTACAGGATTTCGTGGATTCAAATCCGCGTGTGGAAAATAAACGTTGTGTTGTTTTCTTTAGAGTGCATTCAAGTGGGAGAAATGTTATAGATTTACACAGTGTTAAAGATTATTAGATCAAAATTAACTTTATTATTCATAAATGCAGCTAATAATAATAATAATAATAATAATAATAATAATAATAATAATAATAGGCCTAATGTTAGTGTACCGAACAGATCTAGCGCTTTAAGCTAGCTGGTGAATGATGTCAGATGTTTATCTGTCAGAAGTAATACTCATGACTGATTTCTTATTGGTGATCACACCTGTGGAGTAACGGTCAGCGCGTCTGGCTGTGAAACCAAGTGGCCCGGGTTCGAATCCCGGTCGAGGCGAGTTAGCTGGTTGTGGTTTTTTCCAGGGTTTTCCCTCAACCCAATACGAGTAAATTCTGGGTAACTTTCGGTGCTGGACCCCGGACTCATTTTTTTAGTAGATTATTTTACGACGCTTTATCAACAGCTTAGGTTATTTAGCGTCTGAATGAGGTGAAGGTGATAATGCCGGTGAAATGAGTCCGGGGTCCAGCACCGAAAGTTACCCAGCATTTGCTCATATTGGGTTGACGGAAAACCCCGGAAAAAAACCTCAACCAGGTAACTTGCCCCGACCGGGAATCGAACCCGGGCCACCTGGTTTCGCGGCCAGACGCGCTGACCGTTACTCCACAGGTGTGGACCCGGACTCATTTCACCGGCATTATCACCGTCATATCATTCAGACGCTAAATAACCTAGATGTTGATACAGCGTCGTAAAATAACCCTATATATATATATATATATATATATATATATATATATATATATATATATATATATCTTATTGGTGTCACTTATGAGGTTCAAACTTGTCTTCGGACATTTAAATAACAACAACTATATTCACCTAGGTACACAACATCACACTTATAGGCTTAATTGGGTGATTCCAGATTTTTATTCATCCTATACTAGTGGTAGTGGTTGTGGTTGTGGTAGTGGCAGTGGTAGTGGTTGTGGTGATGGTAGTAGTGGTGGTGGTAGTAGTAGTAGTAATAGTAGTAGTAGCAGCTTCTATTTTTGCTTCTCTCCAATACTCCCTCCTGTAGTTCAGACTCCATGTGTGTCATGTATTAATTCAATGGTTCCCAACCGGTGTGTCGCACAGCGCCATGGAATGTGTCGCGAAATTTTGGAATTGAAAAATAAATTTTATCCCATCCAGGACGTCTCTTTACAATGCATTTTTTTTACAACGAAGTCTTTGATATTGTACATTTTATTTTGAGACAGACTTTACCAATGAAACGTGAAGACCTGCAACAATACTCAGTTTTAATTTTTCTGCGTGGCGATAATTCGAATGAAATTGAACACCTGCAACAGTGCTTAGTAATTCGTGTACCCTTCCCACTTACTAATAAAGAGAGTTTAGAATCGTTAGAACATATTGATCAGTTTCAGTATATAAGTATGAATGGGCGGGTGATAGTGCGACTATTTTATCAAAAGTGCTTTATTTAGATTTTTATGTACAAATTTTTAATTTAAAAAACTCAATCTGAATTAAGTTCTGGGTTAGATGACAGCAGGGCTAATTCAAATAATGTGAGCGAAAGTTCCCTTCAGGGTTCGCAAAAACGTACTGCGTTTCGTAAATATTATAGTGATAAATACTTGGAATATGGTTTTACGTGGCGTGGAGATGAATATAAACAAAATCCCGAGTGTCTTATATGCGGAAATGTTTTGTCAAATCAGTCGATGATGCGGAATAAACTAAAAAGACATTCAGAACTGCCGTTTTCAACGCCATACTTATGTGAATCAGCATTTTCTACAATGAAAATAGTGAACTCTAAACAAAGATACAGACTGCTGCATCTTGAAAATGATTTACGTGTTGGTCTGTCAATCATAAGACCACGTATAGAGAAACTCTATGCAACCCACCAAGCGCAGACTTCACATTAATTTAAATAGGCGAGTTTCCAAAAACGATAATAAAAATATTTTATCGGACATCCAGAATAGATAAGTTGAGATTTTTGACACATACCTTTGTTTTTTTTTCTAATGCCACTCAAGTTGCTGCTTTTTTTAGACTGCGTGTCAACATCGACCTATTTACAACACTGGATGTCCGACACTACATAGAAATTGTTATTAGTGCTCTTTTCTGGCGGAACGCTCTGGAACGGTATTCTGGCACCTTTTTGTCATCGAACCGAAATATGAGTGAATAACTATGTTTTTAATATTAGCTATTTTTCTTTGAATTCCGCTTATACCTTCAACAAAACTCTTAGTTGGACTAAAAGGAGATCAAAAACGACAAAATTCCCGTGCAGTGAACAGTAATCATCACCCCGTCCGCTATAAAATATTCTACACACGGTTCCACTACCTTTTTCTCCATAAGAAAAGCACTGGCTGTTATTATTATATCATTATATTTAATAAAAATAAATGTATCATGGGCGTTCAGTAAAGTGTGTCGTCAGTCAAAAAAGGGAACCACTGTATTAATCTATGGCAGACGTGGGATATACTGCAAAATGTGCAAAGTCCTGGGAACGTCAATGTACTTTGGCAGTACTTGTAGTTGCTAGTCAGTGGAGAAGTAAACAGTAGTGGAAGTGTTGTTCAGAGTTGATGGTGTAATATTACAATGTTTGGCTCCGGGGACGGTAGACTAGAAGTCTAGTGCAAATTTGATGACAAAAGGTCAACACAGTTTATTTCCCGGAGACTTAAGCGTAGAGGAGAAGAACAACGTTTTGTATGCAAAAAAAAAAACACACACACACACACACACACACAAGGAATATACAAAAAATACGATGTCTTACGGTATTATGATGCACATCGTTCAGAATGAATGAATGAATGAATGAATCCAATCAATCAATCAATGATTACTACCTGAGACTCTCCAGCAATATCCTTAATATTTGCGCTGTTTTCAAGGCGTTGAATAATATTCACTTTGTCAGAAATATTCAGATGTGAAAGTGTTTGTGACATGATGTCGTAATAGTATGCGAGGGCTTGGATTCTTGTCACAGCAACAGGCCATGTTGTACACTATTTTGGTGCTTTCTTTAGACTCGAACGCTTCCTACTAAATCGGGGGAGCAGTGTATTATCCTTCCTCCATGATGACAACATGAAAAAGGAAGTTCTGCTAAAGGTGGCTGTTTAATGGACCACAAGGCCCAATCCTCGAAGGGTATTGATACGTTTGTTTTCCTCAGGTTGCACGCATGAGGGCCTGGTGTACGTGGAGGGTCAGCAGGTGACGATAGCAGACGAGCCGTGCGTCAACTGCAGCTGCCAGCAGGGCTCGCTGGTGTGCTATCTTCGTGTATGTCCTCGCCTTCCTAACCCTCCGCCTCCAGAATGTGTCTTGGTGCATCGCAAAAATCACTGCTGTCCGCAGCTCAACTGCAGGGGTGAGTTCTGTACAAACCCAAAACAAAATTCAGGTGACCCAAATTTTGCTTCTCGGTCCGTACATATTCTCTACTATACGACTTCCAGCTTTGCGCCCTCAAAGTACGAGGTCAACTAAGTTCAAGCCCGAAGTACTAAGAGCCTACCTTTGCATCCCACCAAAGTCGAGGACCCCTCGCACAGCATTACACCATCGTCCGTCTATAGTGATATTGAAGTTACCTTATAGTCAAAATCAAATTCATCGCCTCCTGCTTCCATAAATCCATTCCGGTGGGAAATATCTCAATTCAACAATGTTTTGTAGTAACGGAAAGTTCGCAAGGAACGCATTAGTCTGGTCTCCAACAGAGATAAGAAGTTCGTACCGGAACTTTCAAGTTGTGTGAGCTTGGACTATATATATACCGAATGAACAGCAGTAACGCAGCTCTCACCGTCAACAAACCAGCAAAACGAACATGTACAATAGGGTGGTAACAAAACTTGTCTTTGTACCTTAGAATAGGAAACAAAATAGGCAAATAATATTGTATAAAATACGAGTATATATTTGACAATAAGAATCTCTGTAATTTTCAATATAAAATTACTAGGCTATTTACTCACTGATATAAGAATAAGAAACAAAATACATAATTATATGTATCAAGTGTTGTTAAAATTAGTAACAATGTACATTTTCAGTTTATCAAAAGAAATACTCTTGCATGTTCTGAAAAAAAAATTGTACTTGAAAATGTTCCTTCTACGTTACAAGCCGTAACTGGAGAAAATCTTAAATATGATACAGTATCTCTTACTGTATCAGCAAGTGAAAAAACACAGCTTCGTGAATCTTACAGTGCATTTCATATATTACACATCACAATAAACACACAATACTTTTCAAGAACATTTCCTTTTTTCTTTAATGGCTATATTGTAACTTCTGCAGATTATATATATATATATATATATATATATATATATATATATATATATTAGTGCTGTCGATCGATCAAAATATTTAATCGATTAACTATTTGAATTTAATCGATTAATCAATAGATTAGTCGAGTTTTGATCGAGTTGAAGAAATGTCTTAATATACTGTAATACACAATTATTGTTAAATTTAACTTATGTTCGGTGATAAGCATAAATATTAAATGTTGTATATATGTATATATTGTATCGTTGTATTCTAACACTTACTTACTTACTGGCTTTTAAGGATCCCGGAGGTTCATTGCCGCCCTTACATAAGCCCGCCATTGGTCCCTATCCTGAGCAAGATTAATCCAGTCTATATCATCATATCCCACCTCCCTCAAATCCATTTCAATATTATCTTCCCATCTACGTCTCGGCCTCCCCAAAGGTCGTTTTCCCTCCGACCTCCCAACTAACTCTCTATATGCATTTCTGGATTCGCACATACGTGCTACATGCCCTGCCCATCTCAAACGTCTGGATTTAATGTTCCTAATTATGTCAGGTGAAGAATACAATGCGTGCAGTTCTGTGTTGTGTAACTTTCTCCATTCTCCTGTAACTTCATCCTTTTTAGCCCCAAATATTTTCCTAAGCACCTTATTCTCAAACACCCTTAACCTATGTTCCTCTCTCAAAGTGAGAGTCCAAGTTTAACAACCATAAAGAACAACCCGTAATACAACTGTTTTATAAAGTCTAACTTTCAGATTTTTTGACAGCAGACTGGATGATAACAGCTTCTCAATCGAATAATAACAGGCATTTCCCATATTAATTCTGTGTTTAATTTCCTCCCGAGTATCATTTATATTTGTTACTGTTGCTCCAAGATATTTGAACTTCTCCATCTCTTCAAAAGATAAATTTCCAATTTTTATATTTCCATTTCTTACAATATTCTCGTCACGAGACATAATCATATACTTTGTCTTTTCGGGATTTATTTCCAAACCTATCTCTTTACTTGCTTCCAGTAAAATTCCCATGTTTTTCCTAATCGTTTGCGGATTTTCTCCTAATATATTCAGGTCATCCGCATAGACAAGAAGCTGATGTAATCCGTTCAATTCCAAACCCTCTCTGTTATCCTGAACTTTCCTAATGGCATACTCTAAAGCAAAGTTAAAAGTAAAGGTGATAGTACATCTCCTTGCTTTAGCCCACAGTGAATTGGAAACGCATAACAGTAACCTATACGAACTCTGCTATACGATTCACTGAGACACATTTTAATTAATCGAACTAGTTTCTTGGGAATACCAAATTCAATAAGAATATCATATAAAACTTCTCTCTTAACAGAGTCATATGCCTTTTTGAACTCTATGAATAACTGATGCACTCTACCCTTATACTCCCATTTTTTCTCCATTATCTGTCGAATACAAAATATCTGGTCAATAGTTAATCTATTACGCCTAAAACCACACTGATGATCCCCAATAATTTCATCTACATATGGAGTTAATCTTCTCAAAAGAATATTCGACAAAATTTTGTACGACGTCAACAAAAGTGATATTCCTCGAAATTTACTACAGTTATGGCCGGTTTCACCAAGCTTCTTTAAATCAGCACAAACGACTTGTTAACAAATGGATCGTTTAATTTTAACGGAATCTTTAAAAGTTGACTATTTCACCAAGCCTCACATCTTTAAAATTAACAGGCGTTTACTAACGAGGGGATTTTGTACTTGTATCTTGCATGTTTTGTTTTTCATACGACCATGGCTTCGAAATCGCGAATTTCATTGGTTACATATGATCATGGCTGACTTTGTTTGGCATGAAGAAACAATCATAGGCAAACGGGTAAGAGGCAGTAATTTTAAGAACATCTTCCTAAATACAGTATGTTGTCATACCGCAATTAAAAAAAAAAAAAAAGACAGCTGCTTCCAAATGTAAATAATAGGAATGTAGAGCAGTTAAATTGTAGCTTCTAAAGGAAATCTGAGAAAATTTAGCGGACTACAAGGTCGACAGCTTAAAAATTGATGCCACAATTAATTATATACAAAGCATTCTAAGCAGTTATATTAGGCCTAAATTTAGGACGGGAAATCGCCTCTTCCATAAATTGCATACTACTTTTCCACTGCATTTCATGCAGATTTATTAGTACCCTGTAACAATTTTGCCATGCTTGTGTGGCAGGATTCAGGAGAGATGTCATTAAATTGGATTTTAAGGGGTATCCATTGTCTCCTAAAAGAAAATCTCTTTGCACCCTTTTCATTTAAAAGGCATCCTCCTTTGGAATGTTGTGCTATCCGTGTAGACCGTAACATTATCTTAAACCGAGAAGAATCTGTTGGAGAGGCGTTAAGTGGGTGATTCCTATCTGTCGTATTCTAACCTATTACAATTTCAATAAACTAGCGCTGAGGTAGTTCTGAGGTAGAAGTGAAAATCGTTGAACTTATAAGGGATTTTTTTGTGGTAATGCAGTTGATCGTATATGCAAGTCATAACAAAAAATTAAACTAATCAAACATAACCCTTTCACAGATTCGTATGTGCAAGGTGTATAAGCAGAGTACGAAGTTAAACTACCTCAGCGCTAGTTTAGCCACAATTTTTCTATGCGGAGCATTACATAGGCCTATGAAATTGTTTGAATATTGAAGGAAAAATAGGATCTTCTATTGCAGAATCTTTTGGCTATATTACTGCTAGGATATACGATTGGAACATGTACACAATCTATGTTATCTATGACAACATAAAATTTAGCTATAAGCTTATTAGGCCTATAGAAATAATGACTATTGTAATGTTGGTAGTACGTCTGATAATTTATTCACATATCTAGACAATACAGCTTTTGATACCCCGTTCATATCATCAATTACTAAGTTATTTCAAAACTTCCCGCAACATTATTTTAAAACGAGAAGAATCTGTTGAAGAGGCGTTAAGTGGGTGATTTCTATCTGTCGTATTCTAACCTATACAGTATACCGGTATTCAGTTTCTTCTAGAATCATTCTTACTACTTATTTCCTTAATGTGTAGCTTTCGTGGAATTCTTTATCACTTAAATCTCAAAATGATTATTCCGAGTGTTATTACAACATATAAGTTCGTCGTTATGTTGAAGTTCTAAATAAAGAACTTCATCATCGAATAATTACGTCCGCCATGTTGTTGACTTCTTAACGCATCGTTACTGTTTTAACGCGACGAATAGGTCCTAATAAATTAACGATCAATTTAAAGATGCGTTAGCAATAATGATACTTGGTGAAACACAAAAACTGACTAACATGTCATTAAATTATATAACGAGACGTTATAATGATAACGAAGGTTGGTGAAACCGGCCATTAGTCTTGTCCCCCTTCTTAAAGATAGGTACGATTATGGGCTCCTTCCATTGTTCTGGTACAATTTCATTTTCCCAAATAGCAAGCAGAAGCTTATAAATTTCGTTAGATAATGCGCTTCCTCCCTCTTGTATTAATTCTGCTGGAATTTGATCGATACCTGAAGACTTATAATTTTTCAGATTTTCTATCGCAATTTCGACTTCAGAAAGTGTGGGTTCGGGTATAAATGGCTCAGCAGTTTGTATTTCAATTTCGTCCCGATCATTTCCATTTGGCCTATGTATATTTAGTAGTTGTCCAAAACAGTTTTTACATCTGTTCAAGATTGAATGAGCGTCTGCAAGCAAGTCACCATTATCATCCTTGATCACGTTTACCCTTGCCTGATATCCATTCTTGAATTCCTTTATGCCCTTATATAAATCTCAAATGTTTTTATTCCTACTATTTGTTTCTACCTCATTCAGTTTTTCCTTCAAGTAATCTCTCTCTTTATTCCTAAGCGTAAGATTTGCTTCCCGTCTTTTATTGAAATAATTATTTCTATTCGCCTCAACTGGATCCTGTAAGAATTTCAATTCATGCAACAATCTTCATCAAACCACAGTTTCTTTTTCTTAGTTTCTTCTGCGGGACAAAATTCCGGCACACCGGCGACGCTGATACTTATAACTTCTACAGTTGCGAGCGTCGTTAAATAAACCATATAGGCCTATATTTATTTGTTAAAAAAACAATCCCTATATCACAGCATTTAAAAAGAGAGATCTCTTCCCAATTAGATGTTCCGTACGTTAGGCCGGCAGACGTCCAACTCGGAGGCGTTTCGCTGCAACAGACACGTTGTTGTTGTAGACGTATACCGGTACGTGCTCTGAATGAGTCGTGTGGGGGCGGGAAGCTGTTTATGAATGGTGGGGAACTGCTCCGGCGCTGCGCCTAGGCTCGGATAAGGAAACAATCTGCACGGCATGTAGGCCATTCACCCGGAAGGTCGGTACCACGCACACTTCAACCGCCCACTCATTCGTACCACCTTCATCTTCCGTGACTAGGATCACCGCTTCTGCAATAATTAGCCATACGGTCTCATACACCACCATTTCCTTGTGATTCCAGGTTTTCCAGTGCTTGAATGTGTGGAAGTTTTTAAGCACATATTAGTAGTTCTCTGGTTGAATTTTACTGAGATTCGCAGAAGCAGATCCGACAAAGTGGAATACATTTCTCTTTCCTCTTCATCAGAGGTCTCCAAAAAGCGTATCGTCATTCGTGCTCTCGATGCTGCCCGCCGAACACAGTGTGCTGTAAGGCTAGAGAAGGGGGAGAGATTCGTACCTCAACAGATGGGAGCGATCAGTGGGGGTTCGCGGCAACGGTCTGCTTATGTTTACAAATAATATCATCAAAAGAATAAGAAATATCACACGTTTGTATATTATTTTGACATATGGGTCATTCCATATCAAATCAACAAGGCACTCAACCCGACCGACTCAGATTTCTTTCAAATTTTGAGGGTTTGTTTTACCTGCCGCGTTAACTAAAACTGCCGAATTTCATATGTCCTGTGCTTTTCGTTTTCTGTCAGTGGCGTTTCAAACATGAAGAAAAATCATATTTTTGTAAGCACGCCGCTTCAATTAAAATTATATATCTCAACAACGTCTCCAGATAAATTTACAAAAATTGGGTGATACATTCTTAATATGTGATAGTTTTTATTGCTTATATTGTTTTCTGCATGTATTCAATTACACTAAAAAAACGTGGTGAAACAATTTTCATATATTCATATTTAAAAATGCAGGGGTTCTATTTTAATGAAAAAAAATATATAGTACGCCTCAATTAGTGATATAATGAACTGATAAGTTTCAACTTGGAATCATCATAGGTTACAAAGATAAAAATTATTATGTCACAGCAAGCGTAAGCTAACCGTATAAGTCGCGATAATTATGTCCCACACATTCGTTGTATTTAATTATATTTGATCATATTCTTGAATGGCACTATGTAATTTAACATGTAGTACATAATTCGCATTTTTTTAAATATTACTTGAAATAAATTATTGTCACATGGATTTTGTTAAACCTGAAGTTCTGTAAGAAATGCTTACCTTTCATTGCTGAGATCAAATAGCCTGATCATATTTCCAGACAGGATGCTGCGTTGTTTCAGCTGCATTTTAAAACTGCTTAGCAAGTATAATACCCATCCTAAACAGCAGGACTGTATGAAACTTGTGTTCCAGGCACTGCGGTGGATTTTGTAAATCGAAGAGCAAGCATTTTTTCCTCTTCAGTATAGCCTTTTTTAGTTGTATAAACGGTATTAATGTTTGGGAGATGATCCCTTGTCCAGTCGTACAATTCCCTAGGTGTAGTTATTTGTTTATCGGATGGTCTCTGCAAACTAGCACAAGCCGCAAACCTTTTAAGTGTCCCACCTACAACGTCGTAGGTCTTTTGCCATGCGATATGCAAAAATAATGCAATTCTGTTGGAAATCCAAAATCTTCTCCATGTAATGTGAGGTTCAGGAAATTTTTTCCTATTTTTATACTGAGCAGAGAATCCATCGGAGAAATATATAATTTTTGTGGTGAATTACAGATGTTTGTTTTAATGACTCCATTAGATATTTTTGAAACAGATGTACAGCTGTAGTGTCATATTTCAGGCAGTGTGAAATTATTACCAGATTTTTAATAGAGACTGTATCGGATGACGATTCGTTATAATATATTACGAAAGTATGAATGGTTGTCTGCACATTAGTCCTGTGATATGACTGAATTTCATCTTGGATTACGAAATAATAGTTTTCAGCGAAGTCGCATAACACAACAAGCAGGCATGGCTGTAGAAATGAATTCATATCACGTAGAAACTTACTTTGTCCAGGTGATATAAATGAGTGAGTCAGTAAATCACCAAGTTTCCCCAAGAGACAGTCGAAAAATTTGTCTGTGGGTTTCATTATAGTCTCAAGCGTTGATCGGTCAGTCGTCATCCACTGCTTGTAGGTCACTGATTAACTGAAGTTTTATTCGAAACATTTCTCTAAACCCTCTCTTATTTTGAATGGTTCAGGACATCCTGTACATTTCCTGAACAAGCAGTTTATATGAGGAGGATTGCATACCATAGTAGCCAAGAAATGTTAAGTTGGAAAGTATAAAGAAAAATTTTCTTGAAATCCACGTAGACCTGAAACTTTAATAAATTGCTTCCGGCATAAGTTTTACATTCTGATGAGGACACAAACACAGACAGTATAGTCCACTAACTCCAGCTAGGATACAATTTCTCGGTCAGGGTTAGAATTTTTAAACACTGCATATAATTAATTTCTACTCATGTGATTTACTCCCTGATTCTTTAATCTCAACAAATATTTCTTACCAGGCATCATTCTGCTTATCTCGTCAGAACAACAGAATTCTTTAACTTTACCGGCAACAGCCGCGAGCAAGGGTTTTCCAGGTTTCGGATTTGGTGATCACAAAATTCCCTTTCCCTTTGCCAGGACTTTGGCTTTCCGAATTATGTATTCGAAAGCTGAAAGAAACTTTTTTATATTATTTACGCTCCAGCTTTTAGGTAGTAGTGTTAAAATGGTGATTTTCTCACTTTCACCTGAATTTTGAAAATTTTCCTGCAACCGAGACAAAATTTCAGAATCAGAAAGGTCCTGGTTCCTCGGCATCTTTAATATCGAAGACTTTGTCTTTTACTGCACAATATTTTCAAATTTCTGTCTCTTATATTTCTCTTGTTGTAGCCTTTCTTGTTTAATAAGGAACACACCTTGGTCAAAAAGACTTGTATTTAATGAACTTACATTTGTTGTAGAGTCGACGTATTCTTCATTACTAGAGTCATTATGAGGATTCTGCGTAATAGCATTATATTATATTTTTATTTCTTTGCGACACATAGCGCACACATTTTGTTCCTGTTTTAAATCAGGAAATACATTAAGCATCCACGATATAACACTTCTTAAATTTTTCCTCTAATTACAACGCCTTGATTTCTCGAAGGGATTGCAGAAAACACAGACCTGTAACTTAAAACGCGACTCCATTACATCGCACAAAACTACCACATACTACGAAAACTAACGACACTGCACTTGAAACAGATTGCACGTTTTGTATAAATTGAAGACTGTATAAACTGCCACACATGACGGCCTGACAGATCTACGACGCAGCTTATCAGACAAGTACGAACTCGCGCGCATGCAGTGTTGGTGTAAGACGGGTTTAAGTGCTACAAACCGATAAATTGATATATTTTTTTACTGATATTCCTGAATCGTTTTCAAAATGAAACTTACACCAAGGGGAGAATACTCTTACCTCTATAACATACATTTTTCGCGAAATAATTTATGTCCCGCATTTATAGATATTTAATGTTAAAATGTGTTTCACGTGACCATTCAATAAAAAAATTCATTACTTTGATGTAAACCTATTTTTATTGAAACGTATGATCCATTAGCTTTAAAATAAGCCCAAGTTTAAGATTCTACCTCAATTAGAAGAGAAGTTATGAATTATTTTTATTGACATAGTATGCGACATTTTTACATTTTTTCTCGTATTGACAGAATTGCTGTATGAATATCGTGCATTATTGAGGGCTAAAATTTTACATAATTACTTAACTTAAGGTTCTTTACCATCCCACCAAATTTAATGAAAATCTGAGGTGGTCGGGTTGAAAAGTCCACTTTTTTGTGTTGATTTGACAAGGAATGCCCCATATATGAAGCTGGAGCCCCGTCGTTGATATTGACACAACCATTGCAAATTCAACCTCTTCTGTCCTATGGTGCCTTTCAGTGCCTGGAAAAGATCTTCTCCAGTTGTATTTTGTAATTACATCTAGAAGACATTCAGACACAATAAAATGTTTATTAACTTCTCGGATGAAAATGGCTAGGTGAGCTTTGTCATTTCTATTGTGCTTTCGTCCAATGCATGTGAGTAAGCTACAAACTGGTTAACTGTGGTCTCGACTTCAGATTTAATTGCTTTTACAATCTTGAAATTCCTTCTCTGAACTGTAATTGGAAACAATTTAATTTTCTTAAACTTTGACTTTGTTCTAGACACAATATTTTAGCAACGTCCTGTATGCATTATTTTGCAAATGATGCTTCTGTAAAGGGTTTCATTGATTTTCCAATATTTCAAGCTAGAACATAGCTAGCAAGAAGGTTTTTCTGTTTAAGACTGAGGACACGTGTGTGATTTGTGTTTGTATTTTCTTGTTTTATATTTATCAAAATATTTGTGAGCCTACGCATTTCACCCAAAATGAAACGAAAAACATATGTTTGTCATGCGGAAATGAGTGTAAACGTATTGTTATACTGATTATTATGTATAACCAACAGTTACACAGATAGCCCCAAAATAAATATTTTCACATGTCCAACATGCCTATAATTGTATGATATTCTTTCTGAAGAGTCGAGTATTGTCGTTGCAAGTTGAATTTTAACACACCCTTAAGAATTTTCAAACAAATTAAGCATTTCACATTGTCCCCACTAACACAAAAAATTTCTCTTCCTGTTCATCCTTGAATGTTTTTTTTTTATTATTTTATTTTATTAGGTTATTTTACGACGCTATGTCAACATCTAGGTTATTAAGCGTCTGAATGAAATGAAGGTGATAATGCCGGTGAAATGAGTCCGAGGTCCAGCACCGAAAGTCACCCAGCATTTGCTCGTATTGGGTTGAGGGAAAACCCCAGAAAAAACCTCAACCAGGTAACTTGCCCCGACCGGGATTCGAACCCGGGCCACCTGGTTTCGCGGCCAGACGCGCTGACCGTTACTCCACAGGTGTGGACTCCTTGAATGTACTACGTCCATGATTAGAAGACATTGTGAAACGGTGGAACACTGCGACCAACACAATGATAATGGCAGTCCGCCACTGCTCTTCGTTTGCGCATAAACACTGAGTACAGTACAGGTGGGTATGGGTGAGGCGCAGCGCGCTCAAGAAGGCTGGTATTCATAGTCGACACTTTCGATTAAAGTGTCCTTTGGAAGACGCGAAGTATCACTTTTCCGTCGCACAGTCGACACTTTGGTGCAAAAGAACACTTTGGATGAAAGTGTAGTTCCGACCACACTTTCAGCCGAAAGTGGCACTTTGTATAAAAATGGCGGACGTCTTGGAAGTTGTCGAATTATTAGAACGTGCGGAAGAGATGGCACAATTAGTGGACAATGTAAAAATTAGAGATGGGCCTAAAGACAATCCCGTGGAATTTTATAATGATATAGAATTAAAAAAAAACGGTTCCGATTTGATAAAGAAACTTATTGAGATTGCTTATATTTTCGATGACTGGTTGACAAAAACGAATAATAGACGTTTGCCAGTGCCTCCAATAATACAGTTATTGACTGCATTAAAATTCTATGCTACAGATATGTACCATACATTAATATATATATATATATATATATATATATATATATATATATATATATATATATATATATAATATTATAGTTCAGGTATTTCTGTAGTAACATTCGTATATTTATAACCTCAATTCGATGAAGTGATATGTAGGTAGATATGCCTATATAACCTATTTTTTACTACTGAAACGAATTTTTTAACTTAATAATGTTAAACTAACTTCAATCTAATGTAGGCATAATTATTTTAAATTAGCATTGAGAGACCTCACGTGCCTGCCTTCTAAGCAGATTCCATAATTATATTGGGTTTAAAATGATTTTGATTTTTGTTGACTACCTGTATTTTGAGATAAGATTTATCTTGATGTTGATATAATCATTACTGTTTTGATAACGGTAATATATATTTTCACGCCGGTAAGCAATACATCTACTGTCTCTAGTTAATGTGCAGTCATAACCTCACCATGAAAAGAGATCTCATACTATTAGGCCTATTTTGTTTTGCATTGTAGAAACATTTGGCATTCAAAATATTCCTGAAGAGCAGGCAATAATGGAAACGAGAGAGCGAAAATAGTAGTAGTAGTAGTAGTAGTAGTAGTAGTAGTAGTAGTAGTAGTAGTAGTAGTAGTAGTAGTAATAATAATAATAATAATAATAATAATAATAATAATAATAATAATAGCAGTAGTCATGTGTTTATCTCATTCTTTTTCTACTTCTATTCACTATTCACGAAAAAGACAAAAATGAAAATAACGGAAATAACACGATATATCAATGAAGCAGATACTTATAAAACCTAACCTAACGATATAAATTTAATGATATATATATATATATATATATATATATATATATATATACACACACACAAAACTTAACCTACTCAGTCCAACTTAACCTAACTATATAAACTAATAGAAGATATGTAGGCTACAAAATCTAACCGAACTGTATAAATCAGTGGAACGGATACATACAAATCTAACTTAGCGACATAAATCAATGAAAAAGATATGTACAGAACCTAATCTAACTATATAAATTAATGAATCAGTTATGTACTGTACAAAATCTAACCTAATTTCACCAGCAGTATCACTAACTATTTAATAAAATGTTATATATCTGAACAGACTGAAATAATCTAAACTATCGGCAACAAAAACTAGAAACTGAAATAAAACAACTTTAAATATATATTTTCTTCCTCGCGCAATCAATAGGCTCCCAATTCAAATCACAAGCATTGTAATTTGTAGGTTATACGTCATTAATTTGTTATTGTTTGTTCACTTGTTTTGAAAGGCATTGTGGGACTTCTATTACCAACCAAATTGTAACTCTACACTTTGCTGGCGTAAAATGACACTTTGTGAAGTGCACTTCTTCAATAGTCTATGAATATCACTAATATGAAAGAGCCACTTTCGTCAAAAGTGTCACTTTGCAAAGTGGTGATATAAAGTGTCGACTATGAATACCAGCCTAAGCCTCGTACAGATATGCGCGCCGAAACCCATAGCGCAACCACGACCCGCGCCAGGGCAATGTTACGCACGGTGGTTGCACTATGACGTTGCGCGATGAACTTTTTCAACCCGCGCCAAACTCCGCAACACTACGGACCGGTTGCACCAACCCTTGTTAAATATTTAACATTACGTTAAGGTAGTTTAACAGCAAACTTAACGAAGTGATGTTTCATCAACTGTTGTTACTGCTATCATCATGTTAAACCCACTGTTAAATTAACATAGCATACTCCCTCACTTAAATCCTTAACGTCCTGCTACAGCGTGAATCATGGCTGCCAGAGAACATATGTTACATGCCGCATTATTATATCGAGATATATTTGCAGTGAAAACAATTAGCTGCAATCACTACTTCAGCATTTTTAATTATTCAGAATAGATATGTTCATGAATACTAAAATTATTCATATTAATATTAGCACTGCATCCACAGTAAAGAGAAGAAGTGTGTTTATTAAGGTAAGCATTTCTGTGATTATTATTTCGTATTAACTCTCAGATATAATTGCAGATTTTCAAAACGATATTTCTTTATTTCAATGATTTAAGAGTTCACATGTAATTATGACTAATAACGTGTGAAGATATGTTAGATATATAAGATATGAAAATAATGTTAACGCTTATTCAGCATCACAATTATTTTCATTTTCTATTGGTTCTATTTGATCCTGGATAATTGAAAGAATCTTCGTACAAATATCAACTTTGAGAGTGAAAGTACCACCGTCAGTTTTCAAATGTTCCACTGTATCTTGTGCATGACCGGTCTTAGCATTTATTTTAATAGTTTCATAACATTGATTTGTTTCATAGTTTGCGTTTTCACATCCAAATGGCGATTGAAAATATTGGGTTAAAGAGACCCATCTTTTTTCCTTTTTCCTAATGAAAGTTCCATCACTAAGTTTGAGTTCAATTACATTCATATAATTGCTAGATATGCTAAAATAATTATATTTCTCATATGAGGTAAAATTACTGCTCCTTACACTTTCTTTTTCTCGATTTCCGTTGAAATTATGTTAGTCTCCAATACTTCCATAATGTAAAAAATACAATTCCCCGCTAGAACAAATGACTACATCAACTAAAGGCACATTCAGTAAACTTTCATACAATCACTGCTTCTTTGATTCCTGTTACATTACTCTTAACATCATGTTACCTAACCAAACTACCTCAAATGGTTGGTGAAACACTATTACGCTAACAGAATGTTTAATTTTTAACAACACGTTAGTTAACATGCTGTTAGCGTTATTGTAACGAAGTTGGTAAAACTGGACCCTAACCTACCAGCGTCCGCCAGTTCAGGTACTCCTACTTTCAATCATGGACGTAGTTGCAGCAGCCTATATTTATTTGCATTTTGCGTGCAAAAAGAAACGGAAACAGAGGCAATGGTGGTAAACATAGTTACATATCATATACAAGTAGAAATAAATGTGGTGATTCAAATTTTCTGGCTGACTTGAAGTTCAAAACAGTTGGTGGACATTATAAAAATTTTACCAGAATGTCACCTACAAACTTTAAATATTTGCTGGCGCCTAATGTTGAAAAGAAGGATACCACATTCAGTTCAAGAAAGAGTGGCAGTGACGATGCGATTTCTGGCAACCGTACAATAATATGCAACAACATTGCTGAATCAACACACAAGACTAAAATTAGGTTAAGAATCACAAATGAAGAATCTTTAAAGGACTTTGAAGCTAAATTAAAAAATGAAACCTGGAAATCAGTATATGTCAATGAAGATATGAATAGTAAATTCAATGCGTTTCATAATACATTCTTAAATATCTTTGAACTAAATTTTCTTGTAAAGCACAAAAATTCTCAAACATCTAAAAATAATTGGATTACACAAGACATAAGAATCTCATGCAAAACAAAGAGAACTCAATATATTTAAAGTAGAAATAGTAATGACCGCAAATTAATAGGTCTAATTTCTGTAGTACAATTTTATGATTAATACAAACGAAGGCTTTGGAGAGATCACAGAATACCCCTCCTATTTGTTATTTTTTATTAATTGCTTCCAGAATTTTATCAGTTAAATGAAACACAAAGTAATCTTAAAAGCCAAATAACTTTACTTTAACAATTTATTCTAAACTTGACTAATAAAATCAAAACAACTAGGAACATTATTTACTTCCTTACTGGCTTTTAAGGAACCCGGAGGTTCATTGCCGCTCTCACATAAGCCCACTATTGGTCCCTATCCTGAGCAAGATTAATCCAGTCTCTACCATCATATCCCACCTCCTTCAAATCTATTTTAATATTATCTGTGTATCTAATGCTTACTCCACTTGCGTGATTCGGTTCCGCATACTGCACATAGATGGCAGGACTGTGGCCCACTTTCAAATTGCACAACACTTCGGAGAGCCACGTTATGCATGATGTGTATCTATGAAGAATTATGTCGTGTAGGCTACTAGGGTGAGTGTATGTGTAAGTGTAGTGTAGGGAATGGGTGAGGATGATGATGGTGAGGAAGGAAGAAGGGGAAACCCGGTGCCGGCACGTAGCCTACTCTGCCGAGTAGCACCAAGAGGGCCGCCAGGCTTAACGTCTCCACCCGACGGACGAATCACTATCACTATTTACATGAAAATTTCTGACCCCGCCGGGAATGGAACCCGGACCGGCTAGTCTGGATGTAGAACTTGCTACCACAGAACTAACTCGGTGGGTAAAATTTGTATGCATTCAAACATAACATTTAATGGAGAATCGGAATATGTAAATTTTAATATAGAGTATCATTAAAAATTAACTTTACTGTCACACCCTTTATGTCTGAATATCTAACTTTTTTTCGAAAACTGGTATCATATTGTATGGTTTATAAAATTCTGGAAGCAATTAATAGGAAATTACAAGTAGGAGGGATATTTTGTGATCTCTCCAAAGCTTTCGATTGTATTAATCATAAAATTCTACTTTAAAAATTAGAATACTATGTTATTAAAGGCATAGCATAACAGTGGTTTGAATCATATCTCCATTTCAGAAAACAAAAGTTGAAATCAACGCATTCAGTGACACCTTTAAACCTACTTCAACATGGGGAAATGTTCATACAGGGGTCACACAAAGATATCTATTAGGACCTCTTCTTTTTCTAATTTTTATAAATGATCTTGGCCCCTTAATAAAGGAACAGATTATCCTATACTATTTACAGGTGACACAAGTATCATAATTACAGACAGCAACTTTGCCACATTCAAACATAAAACAGAAACACTTTTCCTTAAAATTTATGACTGGTTTACAACCGATAAACTAGCTTTAAACATTAATAAAACTAACATAATTCAACTTAAAACCTCTTCAAATTTAATCTCTGAAACATGAGACACAACTATCAACAATATACCTCTACTAGAAACATCAACAACCAAATTTATTGGTTTGCATATTAATAATAGGTCTACATTAAACTGCAACCATCAAAATAATGAAATAACCCCCAAACGTAGCTCAGCATGCTTTGCAATTAGGTCGTTACAACAATTCGTAAATAGGAGTATTTTAAAGACAATATATTTGCCTATATTTATTTAATTATGTTCTACGAAATAATATTTTGGGGATAGTAAAAATATATTATTACAAAAAGAGAAATTAGAATAATAGTTGCAGCAAAGGCTATAGAATCGTGTAAAGCATTTTTTTTTTTTAATTAGAGATTCTGACTTTAACAAATCAGTACATTATACTCTTCAATAAATTTCCTCTAATGTAATAAAGAAATTTTACAACTAATTTAGCCATACATGTATAAATACCTGCAGAAATAATGATTTTCAAACGCCATCATCAAACTTATCATGCTATCAAAGGGAGTAGTACCTTGCATGACAATAAAAATTTTTTCAGTAGTCTTCAAGCCATTGAGTTATAATCAAAATCCTGCATTATTTAAAGTATAACTAAAAATTACCGTACTTAATATCTCACACTTTCTATTCTGTAGATGAATTCTTGACATTTCACATATTGGTAGTGTAAATATTTTAATACTATGAAATGGTAAATGAATTCTATTGTATAATATGTTATTGTCATTAAGGTATTAATTCTGTATATATTTCATATTTGCATTTTTATATTTTAAACGAAAGAATTTGACATGTTCTTTATTCTATACTCTAAAGCAACTGTAAGATATTATCGAACGAATAAATATGTCTGTCTGTCTGCCTGTCCGTCCATCCATCTATCAATTTTAATAATTGTTATATTACATCTGTGGATAATATTAGGTTTCTTGAATTTTTTGTCGACAACACTTTACAATGGTAGGCCTATATTGATTTTATTTAAAAAAAAAACTAAATACCATAAATTTTGCTATTTTTACAGCTTAGGTCTACGTTGAAAGTACATTCTTTCTTATCTATATATTATTCTCATTTTAACCATGGTACCTTTTAAGGAGAAATACTGTAAATATTAGCAGAGTCTTTATTGCTCAGAAACGAGTTATTAGAACGATTTTGTTATTTTAAGTACAAAACCTTGTATTTTTTTTTCTTTTTTAGGAATATAGAATCTTGGTATTTCTTTGTACAGCCTATACTTCTATTTATAAAGGTTTAATGCTGTTTACGCATGACGAAACTGAATATAATAAAATATTACGAGTAAATTGTCATGATTTTAATACACGTAATGCAGAACTGTAAGAATAGAAAGTCACAGACAGAAGAAATATGAAATGCCTCATTATTGTAGTACTTTATTTTTTAATAAGTTAAAATCTAGGGAGTTGACCACTGTAATTGGCGGTGATTTAAACTCATTTCATATCGGTGTATTGAATTATGTTCAATTAACAATTGAGAAATTGAGAGTAACTTCAATGTTGTGTTCCTAAGAAGTGTTAATTACTTTCGTGCGAGATCGTGCGTATTTGCTTGTTTTCCGCCCAGAACCAATATGCGGTAAGTGTGAAATACCACATTCAGTATTCCCAACGTAACACACATAACAATTTCCCTCATCTTACCGCTTAAGCGCGACATTCATTTTACTGCTTTAGGCTTTTAACATATTATTTTTAGAGACGTTAAAATAGTAATAATTATAAATTGGAAACTTACCACTGCAATTTCACCTAAGTTGCACTGTTAATTATTGTTTTTAAATATTTGCAAAAATTAAGTAAAGTCTACTACTCCACGAAACTTATTGCATTCCTGATACAAGTAACATTAAGGAAGCCGTGAAAAAAATCGACAAGATTCCAGATGCCGATGTTATTACTGCAATATGTTATATACATAATATTGTTAAAATATTAAAATGAAAAATAAATCATTACATAACCTTACCGTTTGCTTTAAGTTCGCATTTATAGACTGGGGGAAAAAAAAGACAGACGTATATCACGGCCTGCTGGAGTATAGTAAACACAGAAAACATTTTATAGCAACTATGTTGAAGAAAGATATTTTGGTTTTCCGAAGTTGCCGTCATTAAATAGAAACCAACATGGAGATTTCATTGCAACTAATTAGAAATTCGTCTTTCAGGTATGTAATAAACGATCTTCGCACAAAATAATGTACGATACACGAGCGATATGTTTGTTTTCATGTTCTCGGAAATTAAAAAAGCTCAACTACGTTTCGCTTTTTCAATCTTTTCCTCGACCATGAAAACGTCAACATACCGCTCTTGTAACGTATATTACTATTTAGTGTTTGCGTGTATTTAATTTTTAAAAAGTAATTCATTATGGCGTGTGTTTGAGCGAAGTGTAGACATCAGCAGTATGTATACAAATAATTATTATTTATACTTGCTAGTATAATAATATATTATTGAGATATTTTTACATGCCAATAACTTCATACTTGCTGATTATTCGTATTATTGACAGTAATATTTTGTATAAGGACAGTGATTTTGGTTTTCCGAATGTGAATTAACATAGATGTTACAATTTTGGATCTCATTGAATACTACAATAAATCAGGAAATAATCAGAGTCAATGAAATAGTCGTATGAATATAAATGATGATAATGATGATATTAATAATAACAATAATAATAATAATAATAATAATAATGAAGTTGACCATAAAATAAACATAAATAAGTATAAAGCATGAACATGGTACTGGTGCAGCATAATTTGCTGAATTTAATAATAATTCGGAAACAATAAAATTCAAATTGCAATCATTAACATCCCAGTGTGACGTCAGCATGCGCAGTCCAACATATTTGTGTCAGCGTCCACACATAGGGGAGAGTCGGGTAGTATCGGACATCGGGTAGTATCGGACAGTGCGTTTCTTTCATCTACCACCATATGGTAGTACCTGAATGACATGGTTACGTTTCTCTATGCGACATCACAGAAACGTAACCACGTCAATCAGGTACTATCATCGTGTGGTAGATGAAAGAAACTCACTGTCCGATATTACCCGATGTCCGATACTACCCGACTCTCCCCTACTGCAACTTGAGAGCTGAATCCTTTGACTGTTACGCAGGAATACAGACTACTGACGGATCGCCTCCGCATCATCGGTCCGCAACGCAGGGTCGTAACATCAAGGTCGCGCCAGCTGCTCCCAAGCATCGTTCCTTAAACTTTTTTTTTAAATTCCTTGTGGTGTTTGGCATTTCACAAAATTTCTTTACCTCTGTATAATTGCATAAAGTGCAACGTGTTTTGCTCGGTCCATTCCATGTTCACTGCCCACACAGACAGACGAATGGGTGTTGATTGATTCGTTGATTGATGGTTGATTGATTGACTAATTGATTGACATTAATCCTACGCTAACAAGTGGGCTATCTTTCCTTGACCCTGCAGGTAAGGTTTCATCATCTACTAAAGAGCCCGAATAGAACCTGGAGCCTCAAGCCCTTAGAACCTAGATTAACATCGGCTAGTGATGTACGAGTATTTTTGTAGTAGGTTATTTTCTGAAGTCAAGGCCTGGCGAACTTTAATTTCCTTAAATGTAAATTAGAAACATATCTTATGATGAGTTGCCAGACCTAACGCGTTGCAAACATTTAATGGAATGTGTTCCACTGTATTTATTTTTATTTTTTTGTTTCTTATTTTTATTGTGTAAGCACGTAAATCGTGTTTATTTACCACTTAACACCAATATGTATCCCACTGTGTTGTTTTTTATTATTAACTTAATCTATTTTTTGTGTACATTTTATTCAATTGTCGGTTTCTGGTTTAATTATGTGAATCCTACTTAATTGTAGTCTAATACTAATATGTATACTAATTGTTTATTTTTATTTTTACTGTGTACATTTGTTATTATCCGCTTCTGTTTTTATGTGATTAGTATTTGATTCTAACAATATTAATATGTATTCCACTACGTTTATTTTTATTTTATGAGGTAAATTTTTATGTAACTACCTCTTTTGATCTCATTATGTATTTTTATGTAACTACCTCTTTTGATCTCATTATGTACCTAAATTGTATCAGTATGTAATTACTTAATTCCGATCCAGTTGTATGTTCAACTATGTAAGCAAGTTTTAATCCTGGTTGAGTGTAAGAGAAGGCCTTATGGCTTTAACTCTGCTAGGTTAAATAAAGCCATTATTATTATTATTATTATTATTATTATTATTATTATTATTATTATTATTATTATTATTTTGCAACGCTGTATCAACATCTAGGTTATTTAGCGTCTGAATGAAATGAAGGTGATAATGCCGGTGAAATGAGTCCGGGTCCAGCACCGAAAGTTGCCCAGAATTTCCTCGTATTGGGTTGAGGGAAAACCCCGGAAAAAACCTCAACCAGGTAACTTGCCCCGACCGGGATTCGAACCCGGGCCATCTGGTTTCGCGGTCAGACGATCAACATCTATGGTTATCTAGCGTCTGAATGCTATGAAGGTGATAATGACGGCGAAATGAGTCCAGGGTCCAGTGCCGAAAGTTACCAAGCAATTGCTCTTAATGGGTTGAAGTAAACTCCCTGAAAAAAACCTCAACCAGGATTTGAATCCGTGCCCGCTCGTGTCACGGTCAGGCAAGCTAACCGTTACTCCACAGCGGTGGACACTATGATGTTTCTAGTCGCCCATTGTTCTGATGATAATTTTTTCGTAAAATTGATAAGCAATGTTATGAAAGCAATAATTAACTTCATGGCAGCTGAACGTTTCTTTCGTAAAGACGAGCTCTTTTCTCTGAACCAAAAATACAACGCCAATGCGGTTATAATTGAATACCCTAGCTAGCGCTTGACGATTGCTACGAAATTTGATTTTGTCGATTTCAGTGATATTTCCTAAATCACATCATATTTTTCCTCCATTTCGCTGTGATAATCTGATATAATATCTTACTAAATCTGTATTTTCTTCTAGTGCATTCAAAAGACCGCCGTTATACTCCGTAAACCTTGCATTTGAAATAATTCTTAAAGATTATAGTCGCGAATTTACTAGCGAAATTTCGATTGTCTTATTTCGGTACGGCCAGGTCACTAGTGGCGAGCATAGTCGGCGCTGCTGTGCGGTCCGCCTTATCCAGTTGTTCCGAGAGATGAAATGAAGGAGAAGTGAAGTGTTGGAATGAAAGAAGGAAACAGAGTATGCCGAGAAAACCCTTATGCAACGTCTATTTTACCATCATACATTCCACGCAGACCGAACCCGGACCGTCTTCATGAAAGGCCAGTGCACTAGCACTGTAGCCACACATGCAGCACGAATGGGTGTTACACGTCCAGCTTCCATGCACGTCCACACTTACTGCAACTTCAACGCTCTGGGGCCTGTTTCACAATGTTTACAATCTTTGTAAATTGTAAACTTTGCTTGTAAATTGTAAGCTTCTGTTTCACAATCTTTGTTTGTAATGTTGAACTTTACAAAGGAAATCAAATTTTTACAAATTAAATTTTGCTCGCTTTACAAATATTCTGTTTCACAATTAAGAGTAATTTTACAAACATGTAAATTTACTTGTAAAATTAGCACATTTTCTACAATACCTCTGAGATGTGTAAAGTTTGATATTGCAACAAATTATGAATAAATACAATAAAGAAATACTTATTAAATTAATTTTTGAGTAACTGGATAATATTAAGAATTAAACTAAAGCAGTTTTTATGTTATTAAGGAGTTCTAATGACTCAGACGAAGATATTGAATTTAGGCCTAATCAAACGAAGACGTATACGTAAAATTCTCCGGGCAAGAATTAATAACACGTTCGTATCATTGTATAAACTTAATGAAAGGTTTCGAATGAGTCCCGCGCTATACTTCAGAATACCGCGTAAGTATTTATATACGAAGACTGTATTTAATAAATACTCGCACTTAATAAAGAACTTCCCTGCACCAAAAATAAATAATTCAATAATGCAATATCGACACTACTTACGCGGTATTCTGAAGTCGTTTCGAGTCCCGTTTCGCTGGAATCTCTCCTACAAGATATGGGACATCATATATCCAACATCCAAAAGAGAAAAGCTAGAACTGTATTGTTTTGCATTGGATGCAGTCAGTTCCGTGGGTTAGCAGATAAGCACGGAATTTCTAAGATATCAGTGTGCAAAAGTGCGCACAGGGTAGTTGATGTTGTTAAAAGAGTTAAATTCGGGGCAGGTTTTTGATCACCAAAATGTTATTTATTATAGCACAGAATTTTTATGCTGCTGACGGGATCACTAATGTTTGTGAGGTTAGGGATGAAACATTAATAAATACTGATGGATCAACACAAAAAATGAATCTGATTTTGCGTTTAGACATCGTAATTATTTTATCAATTGCATTTTTGTACATAGACCAAATCTGTTGTTTACTTATTTTACTGAATTTTGTGCTAACATTGGTCATTTAAGTAATAGACGTATTGGTATACTCGACCAATCACATTACATGAAACTCCATTGTCGCCAATATATAAAAATCTAAATACTTTTAATTTTTTTAACAATACTTTTTATTTTCTGTTGGTGAAATATGAATCAGCAAGCTTAGAATAATCTATTTTAGTACAAAATATAAACATATGTATCGATAGTAGTAAAAATACAGCGACTTTAGCTCTGCTCCTTAGCGATTTTTGTAAACTGTCGTTGGCGATATTGTGTAACCAATAATGCGTATTTGTAAATTTCTTTAGCTGATTTTGTAAAATTCGTCAGACTTTACAAACTAATAAAGTAGCATTGTGAAACAATTTACAAGCATTTGTAAACTTTTACTTGTTATTTGTAAATTGTTAATTTGTAATTTGTAAGGATTGTGAAACGGGCCCCTGGATCCTTTGATTTTTCCTTGGAATAAACGACAAGTGGTGCAACTCAGCGCCTCTAGGTCCGTAACGCTCAGGTTGCGGGCTCACGCTACGCGCCGATGTTGCGAAGTATCGTTCGCTGTCCAGATAGGATCGCAGCGCGGTTGCGCTACGATGTTCTGTTGCAAGTCTGGACGCACCTTTACGTACTGGCTTCGGTTCCGTTCAGGGGCTTACTCGCGAGTAGGCTTTTGGAGACATCCGCTCTTCATTATATGGATTAGGCAAAGTGCATGTTGCGCCTTCATACGTCTTCCAGCTATCCTTTCTAGAACTACCCAAAAATCTCCATCCTATACTATAATTCCACATTTGTTCAGATGGGTCGTTTTGCCTACATATTTTCAAGACGTTCAAGTTTGCTTCCTGTAACTTTTATATTCGTTCATGTCATGTTCATTTCGTTTCTTTTATAGTATAACTTAGTGCGTTCTTTTACTTGTACGGTAAACCTCATTTCTAAATATTATTTTAATGTACCGAAGTACATATGATATTTGCATGCAGATATTCTGCGTCATCATACGATGAAAGAGTAATGGAACGGAGAAAAATTCTCTCCGGCGCCGGGATTTGAACCCGGGTTTTCAGCTCTACGTGCTGATGCTTTATCCACTAAGCCACACCGTAGTGCAGAGGGCGGCCACTAGAGGGAACCCAAGAGTTGGAACTTAATTAGAGACAATTCTGTCCGACGCCGGGGTGGTATCCGGTGTGGCTTAGTGGATAAAGCATCAGCAAGTAGAGCTGAAAACCCGGGTTCAAATCCCGGCGCCGGAAAGAATTTTTCTCCGTTCCATTACTCTTTCATCGTATGATGACGCAGAATATATGCATGGAAATATCATATGTACTTCGGTACATTAAAATAATATATATGATATGCGTAAATCACTTCGTGATTTAAGACGGCGCTTATTCCGTCGGATCCCGGCCAACTGGTCACTCATAACGAGTGCACCTCAGCACATGTGTGGACTTCGGTCCTATGTTCATAGACATCTATGACGTAGTGCAGAGGGCGGCCACTAGAGGGAACCCAAGAGTTGGAACTTAATTAGAGACAATTCTGTCCGACGCCGGGGTGGTATCCGGTATGGCTTAGTGGATAAAGCATCAGCACGTAGAGCTGAAAACCCGGGTTCAAATCCCGGCGCCGGAGAGAATTTTTCTCCGTTCCATTACTCTTTCATCTCATTTCTAAAGTCTGTATTTTATTTTCTTATGTTCTAAATGATATAGGATTCCCACAAATGACCTTTCCGCTTTCGAACACGTGCAACTTACATTTAATGAAAATCAGATAACTTGAAATTCATACTACTAGAAAGGGAAACTCAAAGTTTTATTTTAGTATATCACATGTGATAAGTCCAGAAAAATCACAGTCAATAATTGTGGGCCATTCACGTTTGTTAAGCACTATTACCATATCAAATATGTCCCCGATTAAAATTTACGGCACCGAAATTCCATTCAGTGAATCAGTAAAGAACCTGGGTATTTATATGGAAAAAAGTTTAAATGGGAACATTCAAGTTGCAGAAACCTGCAAAAAAGTATTCTCATTAATCCACTCGTTTAGGTGATTGAAGAATTTTCTACCCTTTTCCCCGAAAAAAATGTTAGTGCAAACACTCGTGATGCCCCATTTCGATTACTGTGATATTCTGTTTACTGACCTAAGCGTTACTTCGGAGCAGAGACTACAACGTGTTCACATATGTGCGTCCGTTTCGTCTGCAATATTCGCCGGGCTGATCACGTAACACCATCCCTCAAAATGTTGTCCTGGCTCCATTTAGAAGATCCTAGGAAAATCCACTGTCTTTCCCTCCTCTTTCACATATTGCATTTCTCCACTCCTGTCTATCTTGCGTCTCGTCTTCAAAATTTATCCACTCACCATAATCTAGACACACGATCACAACACTCCTCAATATTATCCATTCCCTCCCACCGAACTTCCTGATATTCATCTTCTTTCACTGTGGCTGTTCCTCGACTTTGGAATTCCCTACCGAGTAATGTCAGAGACTGTCAGATATCAAACCAACTTAAGAATAGAATAAGGAAATATTTTTCTAACAATTCTTGTTAACAATAATAGTTGTTACAGGTTTCTCAATGTTTAATAATTATATATCACAGAATAAATATTTAAATTATCTCATTATTATTAGATTATTATTATTAGATGATTAGTATTATTATTATTATTATTATTATTATTATTATTATTATTATTATATTATATTATATTACCGGTTGGTCTGTATGGTTGTGAAACTTGGGCTCTCACTTTGAGAGAGGAACAGAGGTTAAGGGTGTTTAAGAATAAGGTGCTTAGGAAAATATTTGGGGCTAAGAGGGATGAATTTACAGGAGATTGGAAAAAGTTCCACAACACAGAACTGCACGCATTGTATTCTTTACCCGACATAATTAGGAACATTAAATCCATACGTTTGAGATGGGCAGGGCATGTAGCACATATGGGCGAATCCAGAAATGCAGATAATGTGTTAGTTGGGAGGCCGGAGGGAAATATACCTTTGGGGAGCCCGAGATATAGATGGGAGGACAATATTAAAATAGATTTGAGGGACTTGGGATATGATGATAGAGACTGGATTAATCTTTGCTCAGAATAGGGACCAATGGCGGACTTATGTGAGGGCGGCAATGAACCTCCGGGTTTCTTAAAAGCCAGTAAGTGTTATTATTATTATTATTATTATTATTATTATTATTATTATTACTATTTCTTACCAATGTTTATTATTGTCTCACTAACATTACTTATCCAACTTTAATCATTTACTTTCATGTTGGTTTATGGTCTAGATATTAATGTAATAACTATGTAACCAATTGTATTCAATTAGAATTAAAGTCTGGCTGGGCGGAAGAGAAGGCCTACTGGCCTTAGCTCCACCAGATTAAATAAATCAATTCAATTATTATAGTTCTAAAATTAATGTGTCTTATCCCGAAAAATCGAAAATTCAGATAAGTACCAATACACTACTGCACTATGCGATCAATACATAATATACTGTGACAAAGTGATGTTCTAAAAAAATTCTTCTCCCACTCAATTTAATAGGAGAAATATGGTTGACGTTCCAAAATGTGTCTTATCCTCCAAAAGTATGTTTCATAACTTGCCTACTCCATACTCCATAGAAATGTTGTGAAAAATGGGGACAACATTTTTAATGTTGAGCCTTAAGTTATTCGCAAAAGGAACATCATTAAAGAAGCAAAATTAAATAATGTTAACAACCTTCTAACAAAACATTTCGGCGATGGATGGAAAAATCAGGCCGGATTATCTTTCTACATGAACCTCCTGAGTACAAATCGTGCTGATGAATCCAGAATGTTGAATCATATGTTGACTGTTGTGATGAACCAGACTCTGAATCAGTTCATCGTGCTTAAGAACATTGGAAAACTTTTTCATTATGAGAGTATTTTGAATTTTTTTAGTAAGCTGTCAGTTTTTTACTAATCATTGACCGTAAACTACTTCACTAACAATGAATAGCTTTTGATTTGAAGTCTTGTAATACAAAATTTAATTTACATTGACTTTCTAATTATGTGAGTATTTTGAGTTTTTTTTAGTAAGATTCAGTTTTTTGCTAATCATTGACATTAAAGTATAGGGTATTTCCAAAGTCAGTTCAAATGTTAAACCCCTATAAATATTATAATATTTGAGATAGGGGAAAAAAATAACAAAAACATCACAGTGTTGGGCAAACAACGGAGTTTACAAAACATTGGGAAGATGTCCGCCGTTCTCTTGTTCAACGTACAGTATTCTGTCTGCGAACCATGCACAGCATTTTCCAGATAATATCTTGGAATATTGGCAATCTCTTCCGAGATGGCATCTTTCAGTTGCAGTAGGGATGTTGGATGTGTGAGGAAAACTCGTTCTCTAAAGTACCCTCACAACAACAAATCGTCCGGATTGAAATCTGGAGATCGCGTACGCCACATTTCTGGAAAGTGCCTACTGATGACTTTGGTTGGAAAACGAACTTCAATTACGTGTGCTAACTCCACCATTAATTCTTAGTACGTTATTTTAGGACGCTTTATCAACATCTTACTTTATTTAGCGTCTGAATGAGATGAAGGTGATAATGCCGTTGAAATGATTCCGAGGTCCAGCACCGAAAGTTACCTAGTATTTTTTCATATTGGGTTGAAGGAAAATCCCGGAAAAATCTCAACCACGTAACTTGCCCCCACCGGGAATCGAACCCGGGCCACATGGTTTTCCGGTCAGACGCGCTAACCGTTAGTCCACAGGTGTGGACAATAATGGAATAACCCAGACTATTACAGTAAACGGGGAGCGCTGCTACAGTTCGTTACACAACTTCGTCATCCCTAGACTGAGGAATCACGATATGGAAAACATAATCTTCACGCAAGATGGCTCTCCACCACACATCTTTATCCCTGCAAAACAATTAATTACGCAGATGTTTGGCGATCGTGTTATCAGTAGGCACTTTCCAGCAATGTAGCCTCCGCGATCTCCAGATTTCAATCCAGACGACTTTTGGTTGTGGGGTTACCTTAAACATCGAGTTTTCCTGACACAACCAACTACTGCAACTGTGAGATGCCATCTCGCAAGAAATTTCCAATATTCCACGACATTATCTGCAAAAAGCTGTGCATGGTGTCGCAGACAGAATGCTGCACGTTGAACAAGAAAACGGCGGACATCTTCCCAATGTTTTGTAAGCCCCGTTGTTTGCCCAACACTGTGATGTTTTTGTTTTTTCCCTGTCTGAAATATTATAATATTGATAACGGTATAATGTTTGAATTTATTTTTGAAATACCCTATAATTCATTAACATTGTGAAACTCTTGATTTGAAGTCTTGTAATACAAAATTTAATTTAGATTGAAGATTTTTGTGTTTTTATAAATCATGTCTTATCCAACTAGGTCTATGTTGTTTCCAAAACTTGCCTACTCTTAGGTATAGTTCCAAAACGTGCCTTCTCCAATTTTAACATTTAAATAAAAACCTTACTGAACAACGTAACCTAATGAGCCATTTAACCCCTTACCGCATTCTGGGACAGATATGGCACATACCGATTTTATATTCATATAATTTATAATATAAGCATATAATATTTCAAACTGCATACTGGGACAGATATGGCACACGGTCAAGAATTGGATTTGACCATATGTGACATCCGTTGAGAAAGAAAGAACTACTTAAGTTATTTGAATATTAAACCGGTGTGTGCATGACTGTCACATGCAGTAAGGGGTTAAATGGTGAAGAATTCTAATTTTTATATTTTATCTCTCTCTTAAAAAAATAGCGGAGATAGCCGGGACTAGTTTAGCACTCTCGTAAAGCGGGCTAACGAATTGTCTATGCATAGCACCCCAAGTGATTTAATAATTCAATTGTGTAAAAGAGTCCACAGAGGGTTCGCCAAGAAACCGGTTTGGCTCAGGTAAATTCCGTAGGCCTTTCACTGTTACAGATCGAACGAGAATACCGAGAAAATAGAGAATAGTGGGCCTATATTTCCCCTGGATCGAGTTCGGGAGAGTTTTGTGTTGCGTAGTATGGACAGATAACACAGTCTGAAGGTACGCCGTGGTTAGAGAATTGGTATACAGTTGACTTCCAATCAGTGCAGTTTAGTTTAGTTCGTGGCAATTAAGTACACATTAGAACGGTAAATCTTCATTACATGATATGTATATTACAAAGAAATCGTAGAAAAAGGGCCGTGCTGTATTTCCAACACTTATTGTAAAGTGAGCCAATAAATTAGTCTACATCTGTAACATAAGGTTTAAGTAGCGAGATTTTATTGCTGATTGCTGACGCGTTCAATCCCCGAAAAACATATTGTTTTTTGCTTATGGCACATTTCGAATGGCGCCGTATTAAGTGAAATATTTATGTTTCCAGGCGTACATCCGTTTGGTAATTTATTATTATTATTATTATTATTATTTTCTTGAAATCTCAGTATTACAAAATAAGTGTTAGTTTAACTAAAATTTAATCAAAACTAATATCAGTCTTCTGTAGTGAATGCGAAATGAGAAGAAAGTTTTCCTTGTCTTCGTATTCTGCACTTGTAAGATGAATACAATTGATAAATGGTTAAGAAATAGTATACTATTCTAAAAATATTTTCCTAAGAGAATAAAAAATATTAGGCCGTGTCTCAAAGCTACATTTTCAGCTGAAGTGAACTAGATTGTTGACTAAATAGCCGGATGTGACATCATAAATTATAATCCAAAGCTACGTGTGAATAGCAATCAAGTCCGTAGTAGCTAGTAAACGAAAAGTGTTGCCAACTCGATTCTTAAAATCCCCTATGAGACCGTGCAGAAACCGCTAAATTGCTATATTGTCAATGTAAAATTAGATTATTTTGCCGCTGTGAATGCTGAAAATACCCGCTAAATCCCTATATCAGCAATACAAATCCCATAAATGTTATCCGCTAAGCTAACACTGAAAAACGTTAGATCTAGCGGGAAAATCGCTGTATTGACAACACTGAATTTATGCTTGCTTGATTGTTGACTTGTATACTAAACAAACATGGATACCTCATTAACAATTGGGATTATGAAATCTGATGATGTTTGGAAATAAAATGCGAGTTCAATGTAGAATAACACGTTAACTTGGAACATTGACATTGTTGGTATCTGAGTTGCATTTTTTTATATTGTAATATTTCAGGCCTTACCTTTTCCACAATTATTTCGATTGTTGATAGCCAAACGTAATTTTCATAGATATCTTTTGAACATCTTTTACAATTCTACATCTTTCTACGTTTCTTTTCTAGTGCCTCAGGAAATTACCATTTAGTTCATAATCC
Organism: Periplaneta americana; assembly: GCF_040183065.1. Classification (NCBI taxonomy): domain Eukaryota; kingdom Metazoa; phylum Arthropoda; class Insecta; order Blattodea; family Blattidae; genus Periplaneta; species Periplaneta americana. The sequence continues at coordinate 139,991,570 of NC_091132.1, forward strand.
TGAGAATTAAGTTTCTTGAACTGTTTACTGGAAAACTATTTATAAACCAGAGGTCTGCATCGGACGTTTTCGCTCGAGCGCCAAGTAGTTCATAGCATAATCTGATAGGTAGCGCACATGCATGATGGGTAAAATTGTCGCGAGCGATAAATCCTCGAACGGTATAAGCCGAGCGTTAGATATTCGTTCTTGTTACAGTGATGAACTGTATAGTAACATCATAGATGTTTATCATTTCAAAACTTTGCAGTGTTTAACTAACCTCTCCATAGTACAACTACAAAACTTGCTTTGAAATGTAATATAAATGATGTAGGTAAATGTTTCCCCACCCCCCACACAGGAGTGATTTTGTTTTTGCCATATCTGATAGATGTTATTGGATGTAAATGTAATTATTATAAAAGGAGAACACAATCACGATAATGCAAGAAATGTATCAAGTTTTCTAGTAATAATAATAATAATAATAATAATAATAATAATAATAATAATAATATAATTATTAGTGTATCAATCTTTGCGTTGTAACAATTGTGCAGCATGATTATTCGTTTTATTATATTTTCAACGTCAGGACTGTCGCTGGGCAGTAACCTGAACACACGTTTCAGCGTCACATTGTTGACAAGTAACTCCATCTGTTAGCACAACCATAAAGCATCTAATAGATGCTATAGAGTTACCAACAACGAAAAAAAAAAAAATATATATATATATATATATATATATATATATATATATTTTCTGTGACGTTATCTCTGTAAGCCTACTAATATTGTTATTAATCTACTGCTATATCAATAATATTTTGTAAAACGTTTCTACATTGTCACAGTATATAGGCGGAACACTATGTATGGACCTATCAATTTTTTTTTTGGTTATTTTACAACGCTGTATCAACAGCTAGGTTATCTAGCGTCTGAATGATATGAAGGTGATAATGCCGGTGAAATGAGTCCGGGGTCCAGCACCGAAAGTTACCCAGCATTTGCTCGTATTGGGTTGAGGGAAAACCCCGGAAAAAACCTCAACCAGGTAATTTGCCCCCACTGGGATTCGAACCCGGGCCACCTGGTTTCGCGGCCAGACGCGCTGACCGTTACTCCACAGGTGTGGACACCTATCAAATATTGAATAATTATTAATTAGGAATAATAACTGTATGTCGAAGTTTTTCATACTATTTTATTTATAACTTCATGTTACTCTTTCGGTACGTTCCCTTTGACGTTTGTCATAACAAAGCCTTATTTTTACCTTGTGAGCAAAACATGTGTATCTTATCTGTCGCCTTCCATACAAGATAAGACATGTCGGTGAGATGACTTTGTACTGTGCTTCTATTTATTACGAGCGCATTACGAGCGCATCACGACCGATCTTATCTCACTCGAGGGTGCGACATTCGACCGAGTTCAAGCGAGCGATTTAATTCCAATGCAGCACTCTGTTATAAACAAAGAATTCGAATTTCCAAAAAATAACAGCTGATAACTCATCATTAAACTGCATTAGGACACTGCCTTCTTAATTTATTGCTATACCGTAATTTCATGGCTTTGAGAAGAATAGTCTATGAAGAAGGCGATGATTCCAGCATACACATTCAAAGCTCTCTAGTGTGTAGTTTACAAGTCAGCTAGTTGCTAGTTATTATCATGTAGTATAGACTTCAGCTTTGAGACACGGCCTTAAAACTCGGTAATCCTGTACCGGTATAGTACATATGAAATTCAGATGACGATCTGTTACATAAAACAGACAGCTATTGCAAAGAGAGCTAAATGTCCAGCAATTATGTTGGTTGATAATCGAATAGCTAGTGTTCCAGGTAAGATTACACATACTATAGATCACAACGGGGAAGTGGAACGGAACTCTGAAACTCCCATGTTCAATGCCTTATAAACAAACGCACAGTGGGCACTGTGCATCAGTGATGGATTTCAGATGACCAGCGAGAGCGAAATTTCGTAGAAGCTATGATGCAATCCGTCACTGAACAGTGTTTAACTATCAGTCTAGTCGCCTGATCCGGGGAAGGTGGAATGAGAAGTTAAGGAGAAATATGTATGACTCAATTGAGTTAATAGCGCCCAGGCCTGCCATAGATGGTATTATGACTGGTATAGTCCCTTGCAGAACAAGCAACGATAACTGCAAGAAGTCAAGAAGGAAATGGAATTTGAGCTCTTTAAGTTTTATTCTTCGCGGAATCGCTGTTATGTTCTATGTTCTAAAATTAGGACAGTATTAATGTTTGGGGCTCTCTCTCTCATTTAATAGCAACTCTTGATTGCTATGCGGTTAAATTACTGTATGTCGTTGGTATGAAATGACTGATAGACCCGCAAGTTACCGTTCACTTCCATGGAAGTTGGTGAAAAAATGTATCATAGATTCTAGCGTACGGGATACGTGATCCCCGAGGGCCTAAAAGAAGCGGCTCGTACATCAAGTTGGTTACAAGTAACGTCAGAGAGGCATAATGACATTAAAGACTAGGCTATCTATAATATTTTAGTGCGACGGTAAAACTTCAAATAATAAAAATTTTCTTTCAGATATTATGAACTCCAATTTTACAGAAACTTTAAAGAAATTTATTTCAATATAATTATGTAATATTAATTTATAATTTAATTTCAAGGTACCGATACTTTAAGAAAAAGTAGTTTGACGAATAGGATTTATAAACACTTAGAGACAATAACAAAAATATAAGGCACCAACGTACCATATACAAAAAATGTAATTTGTGCGTAGAAAAATAATGATCTCAGCCATAATCTCCATTTTATGAAATAAGGAACAACAGGAAACTAAAATTAACATTTTCATTACCTAGAAGTGTTTTATTTTTAATTATCAAATGGAGAGACTTGGCAAACTTGAAATATTATTGACCATAGAACGAACTTTCTCAGAAGACGGAAGATACATCTAAACTGTACTGGAATTTATGGGTGAAAAATTCTACATAGAGAAAGCATAGGGAAATAACGGTTAAATAGATGAAGTCACGACAAATGCACGGAAACTGTAAAATTGCTAACAAAAATAATTAATTTAACGTCTGCAGAAAGACAGAAAAGAGAACGACTCAGAACAAAATGATAATGCGGAGTAATTGATGCGATGGTCGATCGCGAATTGGAAGTGAAATTGATGCGTTTCCTGGAATAACGACTTGACGTACTTTCCGTCGTTCCAGTATATGAGCCGTTCAGAGCAGAAGTAGTGTAAGTCAAAAATGGGTAATTAGGATTAAAGTAAACATTCTGTAAAATACAGAGAAAAGTAGCAATTAATAGTCAATTTGTTTAAACCATTAGTAGTCAGTGGATAGCAAGAAAGACATATTAATAGTCAATTTGTTTAAACTATTAGTAGTCAAGAAGGACATATTAATTGCTACGTTGCTCTGTATTTTACAGAATTTTTGCTTTAAACCTCATTACCCAATTTTGACTTACACCACTTTTGCTCTGAACGGCTCATATATTGAATATTTAGTAACACATCTCTCTCCTGATAAAATATTACTTGCCTGTAGCACAGAGGGCGCCTCTAGAAAACATAGGCCTGCGATGGAAAAATTGTTTGGAGAGTAATAGTTGATTTCCACAGATTTATGTGTGCTAATATCTGATAAGATACTTCAAAATTTCACCCATCATTTTTTCAAAAATTAATATCTAAATTTTTATGTCTACTGAATCACTAAATTCTACTCACAGTACTGGTGTCTATTAATCTTCGTTTTTCGCACAACAATGAAAGAATTCTGACTATATGATGCATTATTGTTGTTTTACAATCACAATTTCATTGTTGCTTCATTTTCAGTTCAGTTGTAACTAGTACCACAGTAATATATACAGTCACGATGCTTGAGTTGTTGAGGGTACTAGGAACAATTGACTGTGCCGGTATTGCTTCGCATTGTTTGTGATCAAGCGATAGTAGCGATCCTAGTGGTTAGCAACTATCTATGGATGCATATTTCCTACGTATTGAGCTTCGTGATTGTATATACTAGAATGTGCTAGTACTCTGTGTAAGATGATTGTTATTCCAGTGTAGATTTCTAAATTGTTCAAGAAGTTCAGTTTTTATATATTCGTAATGAGTTTTTTCTTCAGTTTATTACTTTATTTCTGTGTATATTCCAAACTTAACCTATATCATTTTTACTACTATATTTGTGGTTTCATTTATTTATTTATTTATTTATTTATTAATACAAGATGACTTCAAGGGGGTGTCGTAATTCGCCTGATAACGTCTCTTACATTTGTGGAGACTTTGTTGTAAAGAAACAGCGCAGAAACATTACTACCTTTGTAAAGAAATTGTACTATACATATTTTGGGGTAAAACTTGGTGATTTGGACAAGACATGAGCTCTACATAAGGTATGATGTATTTGTGTGGAAGAACTCCGACAATGATCTGTAGGTAAGATAAAAGCTTTCCGTTTTGGGGATCAAATTTTATGAATGGAACCCACAAATCACAGTACTGACTGTTACTTCCTGATATATAGCAAGGTATAATCTTATAAATAAGAAATTGTTTATCCCAATGTTCAGTCAGCAAGACGCCCTGTACCTCATCAACCAGGAATACCTGTACCTTCACTCCCGGATAAACTAGAAGACATAGCTAATGACTCTGAAAATGAATCTGGGAAATCTGGCGAAGAATTCGTTGTTACAGGCAGTAGAGAGTCTCAACTGTATTCACAGCCTGAATTGAATGATTTGGTTAGAGACTTAGGTGTCTCTAAAGATCCAGCAGAACTGTTACGTTCCAGATTAAAGGAAAATAATTTATTGGCTCCCAGTACATTTTTCTCATGGTTCAGATATAGAGAAAGAAATTTCACACCTTAATTTTCACAGGAAAACGACCTGGTTAACTGTAGTGATGTTATTGGACTGTTTAAGGAATTTAACATTCAGTAGGCTATGATGTCAATGAATGGACGCTTTTTATATTTTATTCGTCTAAAAGGAGCCTCAAAGCAGTACTTATTCACAATGGCAGCAAGTATACCTCAGTGCCAGGACATTTTATACATATGAAAGAATACTATGAAAACTTAGCATTAATCCTCTCCAAACTGAAATACAATGATCATTGGACGATATGCGGCAAGTTATTACCATGCTTCTTGGACAACAGAGAGGCAATAGAGATAGGGGTCGTCAGCACTGGGTCAAAAGAGAGTGACTGTCTAGAATAAATTTAGAACCTGGAAACGCAAATATATTACGAGAAAGTTTGGTTGATCGAAGAAAAGTTCTCCTTCCACCACTTCATATAAAGTTTGGACTAATGAAACAGTTTGTGAAGACTTTACTACACGAAGGAGAGTGTTTTCCATACTTCCACAGTAAGTTTCAGGAACTTCCAGAAGCAAAAGTGAAAGAAGGTGTTTTCTTGATCCAGATATTCGGAAACTCTTTAGAGACGAAGTATTCGAAACAAAATTGGAAACTTGTCAAAAAGTAGCTTGGAGAGCGTTCAAAGAAGTTGCACAGATATTTCTTCGAAACTACAAGCATCAGAATTTTAAACGTATAATGCAAAACATGTTAATGAAATTCAAGGATTTTGGCTGTTCAATGAGTCTGAAGGTACATTTCTTACATTCCCATTTGGACTACTTTCCTGAAAATCTTGGTGTTATAAGTGAAGAACAGGGCGAGAGATTCCATCAAGGTGTCAAAGAAATGGAACGAGATATCAGGGTAGATGGAACTTCAACATGCTTGCGGACTACTGTTGGATATTACGCAGAGTTTTGCGTAAAGCAACTTACAAGAGAAGTAGCAGACGGAGCTTCGAGGGAAAACGAAAAAGGCGTTGTCAGAATCTGTAAAGATAAATAAACATTGGGAGTGATTTTCTGATGAAAAAGATGAATATGATGCTATTTTTAATTTTCTTTTCAAAGCACATGTTTCGATCATAATCTGAAGCAATCTATTCTTTTCCCATATTTTCAAATTAACTTTGTGAAAAAACCTTACGTGATGGAGAAAAATGGTGGTTATATTTCAATTCAGCAGACTAAATTATATGAAATTCAGATCAAATTTCACAAACAATTTTCAATGACCTGATATTTGTGATATTTGAATGTCTCTCTAAGCAATTCTGTTATGCCAGATATAAGATATTGATGCTTTGTACCTCAAATTCAAGATTTTGTAGTTGAGTTCTTGTCCCAGGGAACGCCTCAATTATGGCAGAAGTTATACGTACTCAACGTTTAGAGGAGATAAGTGGACGAGGAATACTTTTATAAATCTGATGTCTGAAGAAGAAAATATGTAGTACATTAAAAGAAACACATTTCCGGAATCCCTGCATATCTTCCACCAAGTAACGCTCGTCTCTCTCTCTCCTCTCAATATCTCTCTCTCTCTCTCTCTCTCTCTCTCTCTCTCTCTCTGTCTCTGTTGTCTGTCATGTTTTGTCTCATCTATTTTCTTGTAGGTCTGTTTGTAGTTTGTCTCCCTGTCTAGCTCTCAATATTATTCTCCAATATTATACCTAAATTTGTTTTGCAGAGATGGGTTGACGAGGCAACGAAAACAGTGATTTCGATCATTGTTATGCCACAGTCTATATATACAGTCACGAAGCTAAATATATGTAGGAAATATGCATCAATAGATAGTTGCTAACTACTAGGATCGCTACTATCGCCTCATTACAGACAATGTGAAACAGTACCGGCACAGTTTATCCAACAACTCAAGCTTCGTGAATGTATATACTACTAGACTGTGGTTATGCTATGTTCACATGAGGGATTTATCACAGACATACTTCAGCACATGTATCAATGCATATCGGTACATTTTGAAGTTTGAAATTCCAGTTTTCTTAGTATGACGTTTTATCTGTTTGAATTTACTTAATGTAATAGTTTAGAATTTGATTTGTTCAAATCATTAATAGTAAGGCTTTAAAAGGAATTTTATTTCTAAAATAGTAGTATTGTAGTAGTATTTTATTATTATTAAAATTATAATTAAACCTTTTTCAAGCAGTAATGAATGAATGAACGAATAATAGCCATGATGTCCCATGTTGGGCAAAGCCCTCCTGTGCTGAGGGTAGGACTCTCTTTACAGGGTTGGCTCGTGGATACTCGTTCGGTGAGCCAATCCAGGCGAGTTGTCGTAGATACTGTCTTGGAATGGTTATTAACCCTGTTAAATTTTACTAGTCTCAGCACTTTGATCTTTGAGCTTTTCATGCACTATCCACGCATTACTAACACCATCACTTTGACAAACACTGAGATTACTATTTACAATACTTTAACTAGCGCTTTCATATACATACAATATTTTAATTGACACTTTCACAAACACCAACTTTACTATTTACAATATTTAGACACGCATTTTTGCTATTTTCAACTAGCACTTTCAAAATCACTGAGTTTACTATTTACAATATTTTCAACACTCATGTTAACTATTTAAATGCCTTTTCCTAGTTCTTTCCATAAAACTCTGTCCTTTGCTTTTCTTGACCATTGTTTGCGCGCCTCTTTCTTAAACATGCAGAAGGATAAAATTATATCATATCTTCTTGCAAGTGCTTTAAATATATGATGTTAAAGAATTAACTTTCAGTCGATATTTGATACTGAGTTATTCAGTTTTTTGTTCCTCCTGTAAAATTTTTAAATGACGAGTTGAGTCCTTCCTTCGATAACCGCTTCAATTATCTGGGCACAAACATTGATTTGAAAGTTCAAAACCTTGTTGCAGGATATGTGTATCTAATAGGAAATAAATATTTAGGCACATGTTCCGAAGTTCTGACTCAGGGCGCATGTGCCTTCTTGCCTTGCTAGCGTAGTGATTCATTAGTTTAATGCCATTGTATACTGAACTTCTAACTGCATGAAAAATGAAGTAATCGAAAACCAATCAAAACTGATTAAAAAATCTGGTAGCATTTAGCAGATGTTTGTGGGACCGTGCTTTCAATTGATATGAGAACAGAAGATTTAAATATGACCATTTCATATAAATGAAGACAGTGTTCAATGCCAATGAAAAGGAGATGTGAAAAAATTTCAAATTTGAAATCAAGTTTATTTTTTTCTTTTAATGTAACAAAGTTACACACGCAAAGAGTATTTCGTTTGTCTGTTTATTTGTTTTTCGTTTGTTCATTCATTCATTCATTCATTCATTCATTCATAGTTTTCTTCCCACGGGCAAGGTCCATCATTGCAAACCCAACATTCTCCAGTCTTCCTCTTTTCCACTTCCACCTTCCTCTTCGTCTTCGCATACGATCCATATATCTTAATGTTGTCTATCATCGTATCTTCTTCTACCCCGAACTTTTTCCCGTTCACCATTCCTTCTGGTTCATCCTTCAGCAGGAAGTTTCTTCTTATCCAATGACCCAACTTTAGAATATACTCCTCAACTAATGCGCTTCCTTATGGATGTATGATCCTATCATATTTAGCAATGTATTAAATTCTGCTGCAGACATCTATACATCCATGACTGCCCTCAAGTTTTAATTGTTAATAATAACACAATTACAAGCGTCTTGACTACATTTCTCCCTCTTCTCTTCTTTAAGTACACTTAAAGCGTTCACACATACAAAACAAGAGTTCAGCATCTGGAGCAATAGTATCAGCATTTGTCCTTTGATTTTTACCGTGAATGTGAACAACTGATTGGATATTTGTGCCACGGACATGTATCAAGTATCAGTTCACAAGTCCCTTGGACACTTGTATCTGAGATTATATGCCAGAGACATGTCCCAGGTACAAAGCCCTCATTGTAAACGTAGCTTTATAGTGGCACAGACTGTCTTCTCACGGCTGCATGGCAATTCATGAAACCCTAATTACGTGGCGTCTTAATTAGCCAATGGGAGATGCTAAGATATTTCTTCGTAAGGACTGGAGAAAAAGAAGGAGCAGACTTGCCAGCCACGTGATAATTTCATTCAGACAAGTGCATAACTGCCGCTTCTGCCTTCGGGATTACCAGCAATACTTTAATTAACCGTAAGGCCGCTTCTTGATGTTTCATTATAATTGAATGTGTAGGTTTCGGGGAAGCGTTGCACTAAAATATGAACTGGCCGACCATACTTTAAACCAGTGGCGGCTCTCCTGACGTTTGGCATACACAGATAACATGACATTGATATCGTAGTGCAAAGTTTAGGAATAGGCCTATAAACAGAGTTTTAATGGTCATTGATATAAAATAACAAGATTGAATACGATCAATATCAATAGTAGCAGTGGTGGTGGTGGTGGTGGTGGTGGTGGTGGTGGTCGTAGTAGTAGATTTCTTAAATTTTAACTCCTAGTTCACATTTCAATTTGACTCATCTATTTTACTGTAATCGTTATTATTCTTACATGAGTCATTCCACGTCAAATCGCACAGCAATAAAACACGACCTTCTCGGAAATGGTCGAATTTTTTTTTCATGAATTCCAGACATCAAATAAGGAGACCCGTATTGTTTTATTTTCACAATTATTAATTATTTGTGTAGTTATGACTATTTGAAGTTACGCAAATTATGCGCGCACTGTTACATAAACTCACTTGGAACTCTGTGTCTACATATAATTGAGATTTGCGGTTTGGCGCATTTGAAAGACTAAATAAACAATCCGTGGCACTACAGCCCTTGAAGGGCCTAGACCGACCAGCGCGCATTCCGTAACGCGGGTCCTAGGCGGGACTGAAAGACTAAATACAACAATTTTTATTACTTTATGCCTATCGCAAATAAATTTAAAATTTGGCCTATTTTTTAATCATTTCTTTTTCAAAGCAAAATTACTATATTAAATACCCAAGTTAAAAATCTGAAAAAATATACACTTGTTCGCTGATATATTATCTGTAAACTACTGCATTTATAAATATGGGATCGGCACCCATACATATATAACAATTTATTTTCCGGAGGCATGCTCGCACTCGCGATGCCCAGCTAATGAACTGCTTGCAGCCATAGGCTAGAAGGCTGCCGTGGCTAGTTTTACGAAATTCCCCGTTGCATCTGATGTCACCATACTAATCATCAAATGATTAATACCTTAAGGAACAGTAAATATCTTATCTAAAATTATTTTATTATTGTCAGCTCAGCTAAGAGGGGAAGCCCTTCATAGTGCTATATGTTTATACTGTAATATAGCCAAGTGTTTGATGATAGCAAGGCTGGGTAAGGCAGTAAACTTTATGGCAGTAAACAGATGGCAGGAGAGAAGAATAATCAGTTTGGGTGTGAATTTCACGCAGTGACGTGACTTCTATACAACATGAGTGATGGTAAAGATCGCGTAATATATAACAAGTGTTTGAATCCATTTACCTTCCTAATCACGCTTTTAAAAAGAAAAGTACATTAAGACGCGTAAGTCGCGACTTATTGATAAAGCTCAATTTAAAGGAGTCTTTGACTGTGCAAATATGTGATTCCGTTCCTTAAAAATCAATCAATTTCCGGATAGGTCAGGTGAAATTATATGTGAAGCCGGTAGTTCTTGTGATATTAATAAACATGAATCAAATGAAAGTGCGAACAGAGAAAGTGATTATCCCAGTTCTTCTTCTAGCAGTTCTATGGATACAGTGCTAGAAATCACTAATATTGAGGAATTAAACAGGAGTTTGATGTCAATAGAATCCCTTATCAAGAAAAGAAAGCTACAACAAAAACGATACCCCCGTGAAAAGTTTCAAAAAGTAAAAGACTCCCTAGCATGTAAAGTTTTTTTATGTAGAAGATGCATCGTCGTCCCTTTAAAAGACAGCCATATTTTATTTTTGACGGAATGCAAAGAAATGTACAACCAGAAAATTACATAGTTATTGCAGACTTTTCTGAAAATTATTCATTTGTAATACAAGATTCAATAAAAGGTGTGCATTGGAACATATGCCAAGCCACAATACAATACAAATTTAATTTTACTTCCTATTTTATTTTATTTTATATTCTCTTATAGGTCTATTAATATTATATCTGAACTGCGACCGAACACGAGCGCTGCTCATTCGGTCTCATATTTTGTTAATACTATTGTATCTCCTTTTTTATATTGATTGTATTATTTTATTTCTATTTCTCTTGTTTGTAATTATATTCTTTATTCTGTATAAATAAATAAATAAATAAATAAATAAATGAATAAATAAATCCTTTCGTAGTATATTTCAAAGGAGATACAGAAATTCGTTACAAAAGAATTGTCATCTCAGAAACCATGAAACACGGCACCGATCTCTTTCCCTTTTTTTTCAATACGAAGCAATCAATTTCTTAAAGCAAGAATTCAACGATATGAAAAAAAAATCATCTACTTTTCCAATGGATCAAGTTCAAAAAAAAAAAATTAAAAATAATTGCTTACATGAAGACGATTATGGAATTAGTGCTGAATGACACTTCTTTGCAATGTCGCATGGTAAAGGTCCATGTGATGGCATTAGAGATACTGTTAAAAGACTTGCCACGAGATCCAGCCTATACAAGATCCTATAACAACACCAAAAAAAGAAACTGTTTGATTGGTCACAAAAAAAATTTCTAACTTGTTATTTATATTTTGTCCATTGAATAAGCACAAAAACCCCACTGAAAATTTGCAGGCCAGATACCATAATCTAAAACCAATAACTGGTACATTAAAATTACATTCTTTCATTCCGTTGTCAAAAACTGAAGATTTAGTAAAACAATTTTCTTTCAAGAAAGAAGGTAGGGTCCACACCTGTGGAGTAACGGTCAGCGCGTCTGGCCGCGAAACCAGGTGGCCCGGGTTCGATTCTCGGTCGGGGCAAGTTACCTGGTTGAGGTTTTTTCCGGGGTTTTCCCTCAACCCAATATGAGCAAATGCTGGGTAACTTTCGGTGCTGGACCCCGGACTCATTTCACCGGCATTATTACCTTCATCTCATTCAGACGCTAAATAACCAAAGATGTTGATAAAGCATCGTAAAATAACCTACTAAAATAAAAAAAAAGAAGGTAGGCGAATGAAAATTTAAAGTGTGAATGAAAAGAAACATTTAAAAAGCATAATGTACAAATATTTGAAGATATCATGATAAGTAAATTAACAGTGTTTTCTCGAGTGACTTTATCCGTACTGCGTGTAATGTTGCAACGTTCAGTCAATCATCCAACGCCGATAAACCTACCAGCGCGCTTTAACGCTTCCCGTCCACTGCTGCTGCGCCGACCGCTACACATTGTGTCGTAAGTAATTAAATTTCCATGAAACTATTGGAGATCCCATTCTGATTTTTTCTGGGATTATTAAGAGTACTTCAGTGCACCTAGTAGGAATTTTTTTAGATTTCTAATAGGGCTATTTCACATTGATATATATGTTTTAAAAATTGAATTATAAACAAATATTTATAATAATTATATTAAAATTAATTAGTAAATATTTAATAAAAACAGTACTTTGAGCTTTTAAATGCATTTTTCAAAAAAATTTTAACATCAATATCGTCAGAAATATGACGCTTTAAGTGTTGCATTGTGCGACATTTTTAACGAATTTTAACATGTAATATTTTAAAAACATGTGGACTTAGGAGGAAATAAAAATACACTTGTTGGTTTATTAGACCCATAGAGTTGGTAAAAAAAATATAAACGCAATCAGAAATATGAACGTCAAAATTTGTATAATTTTGTGCGATTTGACGTGTAATGACTCATATGTGTGTTATTCTGTGTTTTTGGCAACCCAGGATGCCTGAGCAGACGATTTTTTGAAAATAAAAGATATATACATATTTATAATCTAATGCTTTATTTTTTAAAGCAGACATTTGATTTAATTATCTTGTAATTCAAAAATTGTATAGGCCTACAGCTCGTAGAATTGCATTGTACACTACTATGTACCGGAATGACAAAGGTGCCCGCTACTTATGAATGTCATTACTGGATTATAATCCTCACACGAATGGGAATTGAATGGAACAAAGGGTCGCCTATTTAAAGAGGTGAGACAAGTTTCTTCTTTGGGAAGTAGACTATACTAGACTGCGACACACTGGGCACCCCTGGTAATGTACGGCGATCACACTTGTAATCACTGTCTGTTCTCGGAAGACAAGTGTGAAGAGAAGAGGGCGTAAGTGTATTCAGACTAGTTATTATAAAAACTTATTAATAATTTCAAGGAGCAAGTGCCATCATTTCCCTAACGTTCATGAAATTTGCTTCCATGTAAACTTCATATTCAAGTATTGTCACTATCTACTAGATGCAAGAACGGATTAAGTAAAAATGCACAGCATAAAAATAACACATATTTTCTCATTATACATAGGTTTCATACATTTCGCAACGGTTTCAGTTCTTTGTCATGTGACTCATTTCCTTCAGCTACTTTCAAAATATGTGAACAGTTTAATTTATCACTTTATTTAGTACAAGAAAGAACTACAAAATAGCGTCACAGTCGCTTTTAAGTAAATAGTTATTCTAGGTTTTTCAAATAAAAATATATTAATTTCGGGAACGATTATTATATTTCATTTAGCCTAAAAATTCTTCCTTTAAGAATTGAATCATAGGCCATGATTGAAGCTCGTTTAATAGTTTAGGATAAATGCTTTGCACAGATCGACGGAAAGAAAGAAAGAAAATTTTCAGTCTTTTTTCACTAAACCACTAAATCGCAACACACAGGAAGAAGGGCGAATAGCAGCAAAAATCATGTCAAGAAACTAGTGTTGTGGAATTTAATCGATTAATCAATCAATTTCTGTTGTAAGATTAATCGATCAAAGGTATTTAATCGAATAATTGAGTTCACTAAAATTAATCGGCTGTAGTTAATATTATTATTATTTTGTTAATACAAGTTCATACTAAAAATGCAGACAATATTCCTCTCTTGGAAGTTGCTTACTTAAAAGGACAATAGTACGTTATTTTCTAACTGCAAAGTAGGTAGCGTAGGGAAAATCTTTGCACAAACACTTCAGAAAGAAATGGAGATACAGTAAAACCCCGATTATCCGTCACCGTATTAACCGATTGATGGATTATCCAACTGTCTTTCTCTCTCGCTCTTTTTGTTTTGCAGAAAAAATAAGAGTACTGTACATTATATTAGTACGAAATTTTTTTTCTACAGAGTGTTCTTTTTACAAACCTTTACAGTTACGTAGTATGATCTACTCTTCGAGTGGTCGTACTGTCTAACTTCTATGCAAAATGTCTTCCACAGGTGTCAAAAGAAAACGTGTTTGCTACGAAAAAAAGTGCAAGTAATTGAGTGATATGGGAAATGAGAATCTGTCTTATCACAATACGAGATAGGAATTACAACTGTGCGCGATTTAATGAAAAACAAAATATAAAGTGCATTAAATTTGTAAATCTACAACATTAGACCTCTACTATTCCTGTCTTTCTACAGACAGCTCTCATAAAGAGCTTCCTTGTCCATTAAAAACCCGTCGTTGAAAACTAGATTTCAATTAATGAACTTATGATCCACAACCTAGCGTGTTAAAAGAAAAGTCAACGGGGTAAATGACGAAACTGTATTATGCAATTAGTTTATGAACACCTTTTATAGTATGGATTATCCGATTTTTTCGATTAACCGTTCACTATATCCCCTTCATTATCACGGATAATAGAGGTTCTACTGTATGAGGACAGTGACCTGGTCTACCACTACTGAAAGTTGAAACACAATGCGAAACCCTTATTAAGTTTTATGGTTTTCCAAGAAAACTTACACATTATTGTCAGCTCATCTTCCTAGCATATGAAATACATACTTTTCTGAGATTTGTCCCCCTCATCCCTTATAAAATAGCCACGTCTACACTGTGTGTGTAAGTGAGAGCGTAACTATCTTCTTCTCTTTCTAATATCTGGTAATTCGATTACAATAGGGCCAGTCTTCTGTTTCGACCGCTGTACTTTTGCAGTTGCAGTTTCTGTATTTAGTCTGTATATCAAGGTTGTGTGTTTAGTTTGATAAAGGAAAAACATCAGTTTTCTATAGTCTGTGAAAAGTGTAAACTCCAGTATGTCATATGAGAATTTGAGAGGTAAACTCGGTGAAAAGTTTGGATTTATATTGAACGATCGTGGAGAAGTGCTTGACACAAAAAAAAAATTTCGTGTTTAGTTATGCAGGAAACATTGTTACTAAAGGTAGAGCGATACTTAATTCGGAGCATGTGAATGCACTCACGTGTTTAAAATCATGGATTTATTTATTTTTATTTTATTGGGTTATTCTACGACGCTTTTTCAACATCTGGGTTATTTAGCGTCTGAATGAAATGAAGGTGATAATGCCGGTGAAATGAGTCCGGGGTCCAGCACCGAAAGTTACCCAGCATTTGCTCGTATTGGGTTGAGGGAAAACCCCAGAAAAACCTCAAGCAAGTAACTTTCCCCGACCGGGATTCGAACCCGGGCCACCTGATTTCGCGGCCAGACGCGCTGTCTGTTACTCCACAGGTGTGGACTAAAATCATAGATGAGGCAGTATTAACTAGGTGAGTCTTCATACTTTTTGTTATTTATGTTTATCTCAAAAATTCCCGAAGAAATTGACACAATAAATTGTAAACATCATAATAATTAAAATAGTTATTTTGTAATATAACGATATAATATATACAGATATACAACATTTAATACTTATGCTTATCACTAAACACAAGTTAAATTGAACAATAATTGTGTATTACAATATATTAAAACATTTTATGCTCGACCATGCCGAAATGAAGTAATTATACACCTGGTAGTAGCCCTTTAATGCACCTCATTAAAGTACACCTATTCATTAAAGTTCAGATGTTCAGCCAATGACAAGTCACCTTTGTACCGTTATAAAACCGCAAGTATCGATTATTCTCGGATACGCAATCGAAAGACAATTAGCGAAAAGTCACGGAGGCTGGAAATCCAATACTGTCGCAGAAGGTTATGTTCTGTTACTATAATAATTAGCGTTAATTGTAAATAATATTCAAATAAATTCAATTTGTCATCTCGTTTTTCAATTCTAAATAAATTTCCAGGTTATATCAGACTAATGGTCATCTTATTCTCTATCAAGGTCAATGACATTCGGCCTCGGAAAAAATCAATACTTTCGCGTCTGCGCACATCTCACAATTCAGGCCAGTTCGCACATAACCATAACATGACCTAATTTTGAATAATTTCAAGTTAGAAATATGGTCGAGCATAAAAAGTCGTATGAAACTTGCCTATAATGGTAATTAAGACGCTCGTATGAAAATTATGAAACTCGCTTGCGCTCGTTTCATAAACAAACATACTTGCGTCTTAGTTATTACCATTATAGGCTCGTTGCATAATGTACTGTTTTCAAATCGATCAAAACTCGATTAATCTATCGATTAAATTCAGTTAATCGATTAAATATTTTGATCGATCAACAGCACTACAAAAAAACACTTTTCCATGGTAGCTGTAAACTTGTATTTCCATGGAAATCTCAAAATTTAATATTTTCGGTTTCATAAAAGTTTATTTTTATACTAAATACATATAATGAGAAAGTAAATATAACAATGTTGCAGATAGTTTCTTACAGACACAGACAAATATCACTCAGGAATCGAGACTATGTCACAGGCATACGTTTCGACTATTGTTGCTAAGCGTTGAAGCACGTCTATTCCTTTCTCCCCAATTACGCTATTAGGCTACACACACTCTATTCTGTAGTGCGTGAGAATGCTACGCCTACACAGAATTGCAAATTATAATATCAGTTTTAATCGAAAGGCCTGTACAAAAGGTCCTAAAGCAATTTTATCTACACACTACGTTATAACGATAAGTCAAAATCCAGAAGTTTATTTTTAAGAGTTACAAGCATAGTAAGTTCATTATAACAGAATCGAGGAAAAGCTAGAGAAGACGAGACAAAGTCGAGTGTGTGATCACCGTTTGTTATTTGTCGATAGGCGTCATTTATTAATATTCGTATTTGTCGATAGGTGTTATTCATTTGTTATTACTCAACGATTGTGAAAATGTTGTAATAAAATAAATTATGGAAAGTTTAGTTTTGTCTTCAAAGAAGTAGGTGGTGTATGAACTACGGAAAGTGTGTGAGAAATATAATTTTAAAATTTCCTTAACTAAAACCAAAACAATGGCTTTTCAAGGGAAATACAGCGTAAGGACAAAAATTGTTTTAAATGACACTCCTCTAGAACAAGTAACAAGCTTTAAATACCTAGGTACTCAGCTCACATATAAACATGAAAGTGACTACAAATATAAACTCCCCATATTTCAGCAACTTTGTGGTAGGCCTACAATAAACAGGAATTTGAAAAATAAAGCAAGAAAAGAAACGCAAATTAAATTTTATAAAGTAATGGCAGTACCATCTTTGCTATTTGGATCAGAAACCTGGACGATGACTGCAGCTGACAGCAAAAAAATTACAGGCCGCTGAAATGAAATTTCTAAGGTCAGTCAAGGGATGTACTATATCGGATAAAATTAGAAATGATAAAATAAGAGAAGAATTGATGATCTTTTCCCTAGAAGAAAAAATTAAGAATTATAGAGATCAGTGGGCAGAACATGTCAATAGAATGACACCAGAAAGAATCCCAAGAGGAATGATGAATTATAGACCTAGAGGGAGAAGACATCCGGGAAGACCTAGGAAGTGTTGGACGGATACACTATGAAGCCGGAACAGGCATATGCCTATCCCTTGAATTGAAGAAGAAGAAGAAGAAGAAGAAGAAGAAGAAGAAGAAGTAGAAGTAGGTAGGTGACACATTAATCATACATCAATATAAATAAATTATCCGTAGCTCTACAGCCCGTGAAGGGCCTAGACCGACCAGTCGCCTGCTGGCCTCACGCCCACATGATGAAGCAGAGGTGGACGATCATCCAACCAGAATGGAGGTATCGTGTGGTTAGCACGATGATCCCCCCAACCGTTATAGCTGGTATTCGCAACCGGATTTCGCTACCTAGCGTAGCTCCCCAAGTGCATCACGATGCTGGGTGGGCACCGGTCCCATACACTGGTCGAAACTTCATGAGAAAATTTCTTCCCGCATGAGGACTCGAACCAGCGCGCATTCCGTAACGCGAGTCCTAGGCAGGATGCCTTAAACCACGACGCCAAGGCGCGGGACCAATATAAATAAATAGCGTATAGAAAATGTTTGTAGATTACACATTAATTATACATCAGTGAAAATAAATTGCATATCGGTATAGATTAATGCTTGAATACGTATTTTACTCCATGGATGTTTTCGCGTTCAGCTACGACCCCACGAGTGGCGCTCAGAGCAACAAACGGAAGTCGTCAGAAATGTTTTTTACGCTTACTGAAATTAATAATTTATTGAAGCAAAGCCGATTTTAGTATAACTGGAATTTCGCACCGTGTCGCTTGAATATAGTTGTACCGACTGTTCCACTCCGTTCCAAGTTCGATGTCTGCCTCAGTCCATGACAACGAAGCAGCAGTTCTTCGGACTGCGCGCTATCGCCTATAATTTCAGAACTCATTTGAATGGTAAATTGCTCGTGCTCGGTAGTTTTCAGAAGAGCTTGACTACTTATTCGAGTTTTAGAATCTATATTAAGTTTTTTTTATTTATTAACTACAATCTTGTTATGATCTTGTTTGGTTAATTGTACGAGAAATATAACAGTTTATGTCCTTGCACACTCCTCTGGGCGTGTCTCCGGTAATCAGCCACATAATGTTACGTAGTGTCAATTTTTGTTCTTATTTTTGCTTCATACCTGAGTATTAACTGCAAAAGAAAAAACTCTGCGTGTTCGTCGAACATTTCAGTCCCTACAGATGGGCAGTTACGAGTTCAAAACCCGTCGTCCTGTGGAGCTTTATAATTGTTCATCGTACACAGGGATTACCAAAGTAATTTCTTCTTTAGAGTAAAGATAAAAAGGGGATATCTAACGGTAATAGGTGTCTATGCTCCAGAAGAAGGTAGACATGAAGATTTGCAAAAATTAGTTGACAAAATTAATAAAAATGATTATTATATTATAGCTGGGGATCTAAATGCAAGAATGGGCAGAATCCCAATATCAAATATAGTTGGTACAGAAGGAGAAGAAGTCATAAACAATAACGGTTATGAATTAAGAGAGTTTGCATCAATAACGAACTCCGAGTAACAAACTTTTTTTAGACATAAAAAATTCACAAATACACATGGTCAGCGAGAGGTTTCTCAACAATAATAGACTATGTTATGGTAAATAAGAAGATATGGCTCACGATACAGAATGTGAGAGTATTTAGAGGCCCAGACATATCATCTGATCATTTCATGGTCGTTGCCAAAATAGCAATATATGAGAAATGGAAGAAAATGTCTTCCAGAAAAGAAAACCAAACTGAATCGACATTATTTACGGTAAATCTTCTCAAAGATCATAGTATTCGCAAATTTTATGAAACGCGACTTGAAAATTACATAAATATAACCCCGAAAATTAATAATATAAATCTTGAATGGAATAATATCAAAGAAATAATAACAAAAGCAGCAGGAGAAGCTCTCGGAAGAAGTAAGAAAAGAAATAACAATAGAGGACTAAAATTTTGGAATTAAAAGAAATAATCGAAAATAAAAAGTAAGCCTACTTAAAAATAATAAGTTCACCAAATGAAGTAGAATTGAAAATTGATTATAAAAGAAATTCAGCTATAGCGAAAAGAAAAGTAAGACAAATTAAAAGAAACAGTTGGGATAGATATATAAGTGAAATTGAACATGATGCCCATGGAAGACAAGATAAGGCATATAAAATTATGAGACGCCTTAATAAAATAGAGATACGTTAAAACTTAACTTAATAACCGAAGACGAATGGCTACAATACTATAAATATCAGTGTAGAAGATAGATGTATAATAATACAAGAAAGGGATGATAATATAGATCCTATCACATTAGAAGGACTACAAGAAACAATCGCTTCAAGCAAAAGTAAGAAATCTCCAGGAAGCGACGGAATTAATATAGAATTAATTAAGTATGCACCTGATACAATGAAAAGAAGAATTTTGGATTTCATCAATGTATGCTGGCAGAGTTATTACATACCAGAAGAATGGCACGTAGGCCAAATATGTCCTTTGTATAAAAAAGGAGATAGAAATAAATGCGAAAATTATCGTGGCATCAGCCTTTTAAATACTTGTTATAAATTATATGCACGGATAATAGAAAAACGACTCTATCCAATAACTGATAGCATGATACTGGATGTACAACATGGTTTTAGAAAAGGCAAGTCTTGTACAGACTGTTTATTTATTATCACTCAACTTACAGAACAACGTCGCGAATTTAATTTGCCAACATATTTCGCTTTTATAGACTATGAGAAGGCTTTCGACAGAGTAGACCGAGAATTATTATGGGGCATATTATTTAATTATGGGACACCTTATCAAAACGATACAAAGTCTATACAAAAATAATGCCATACAGATTAAAATATAAGATAGTACAAAAAATGGCCGAAATAAACCAAGGAGTTCGACAAGGGTGCCCTTTCTCACCCACTCTTTTCAATATATATATATATATATATATATAGATGAAATAACAAGAATTTGGTTTGAGGAGATTAAACATTTTAATATTGACAATGTAAATTTTACAGCACTTTTATTTCCAGACGATCAAGTAATTGTCAGCCGTAACAAAAATGATCTGCAAATATATGATTATCTCCACAGATAAAACAAAAGTAATGGCATTCGTAGGATCTTACCCAAACAAAACAAAAATTGTACTGAACAATAAAATCATAGAACAAGTGAATACGTTCAAATATCTAGGCTGCAATGTCACTTATAATAAGAGCCGAGAAATAGATAATAGACTAAGTTAAATGCTTTTAATTATTTTTATGCTCGACCATGCCGAAATGTAGTAATTATACACCTGGTAGCAGTCCTTTAACGCATGTCATTAAAGTACACCTACTCATTAAAGTTCAGGTGTTTTCAGCCAATGACAACTCAGCTTACAGGTGTTTAGCCAATAACGAGTCAGCTTTGTACCGTTATAAAACCGCAAGTATCGCTTATTCTCGGATATGCAATCGAAAGAGAATTAACGAAAAGTCACGGAGGCTGGAAATCCAATACTGTCGCAGAAGGTTATGTTCTGTTACTATAATAATTAGCGTTAATTGTAAATAATATTCAAATAAATTCAATTTGTCATCTCGTTTTTCAATGTCGAATTCAATAATCAAGGTTATACCAAGTTTAACGGATTACACAAGGTCAATGACATTATTGTTCCTCGGAAAAAATAAATACTTTCGCGTCTGCGCACATCTCACAATTCACGACCTAGAACAAGATCACTTCCGATCTTGTCAGATACAAATAAAATGTATACATCTGAATACTGTAATTTCAAGTTAGAAATATGGTCGAGCATAAAAAGTCGTATGAAACTCGCCTATAATGGTAATTAAGAAGCTCGTATGAAAATTATGAAACTCGCTTGCGCTCGTTTCATAAACATCCATACTCGCTTCTTAAATACTATCATTATAGGCTCGTTACATAATGTACTATTGTGGAACAATTCGTCGAACTTTAGGTAGGAACGTTCGGAAAGAAACATTACTAAAGATTTACAAGGTGATGGCTTTACCAACTTTACTGTATGAATGCGAAAACTAGGTTTTAAGGAAGAAAGACGAGAGAAGAATTGAGGCTGTTGAAATGAAATTTTTTAGATTTGTGGCTATACACTACTTGATAAAAAAAGAGAAGTGACGACATTAGATCCGAATAAAAATGCATAATATTATAGATATAATAAGAAGACATGAAAACAATAGGAAGTATATACAGCGTATGTCAAAAACATCAATTACCAGAACAATAGACAATCACGACCCTCGTAGGAAAAGAAACCCAGGAAGACTCACAAAAAGATGGCGGGACCAGTTTTGATTGGAGTGGAACGGATCTTATGGTCCATACCGTAATGCAGATGATGATGATGATCATGATGGTGATGAGAAACGAATTTAAAAAGTGAAAAAATATATATGTTTATTTCAGTGCTTAGATTATTGTTTCTCTTAATACGACACATCTAATTTTCATAGTGTTAAATTATGAAAATGCAGAAGTAAGAATTGGTTTATGCTCGACCATGCCGAAATGTTGTAATTATACACCTGGTAGTAGTCCTTTAATGCATGTCATTAAAGTACACCTACTCATTAAAGTACAGGTCTTCAGCCAATCACAAGTCAGATTTGTACCGTTATATCGATTATTCTCGGATATGCAATCGACAGACAATTAGCGAAAAGTCACGGAGGCTGGAAATCCAATACTGTCGCAGAAGGTTATGTTCTGTTACTATAATAATTAGCGTTAATTGTAAATAATATTCAAATAAATTCAATTTGTCATCTCGTTTTTCAATTCTAAATCAATTTCCAGGTTATATCAGACTAATGTTCATTCTTATTCTGTGCCAAGGTCAATGACATTCGGCCTCGGAAAAAATCAATACTTTCGCGTCTGCGCACATCTCACAATTCATAAACAATCATACTTGCGTCTTAATTACTACCATTATAGGCTCGTTGCATAATGTACTATTATATTGCATATTCTACAGATTAAGTATTTATTCATTGAGGAATCCCAGAGTTTAAATTCCCGGTTCAGACATTGAATTAAAAGGCTGCAGACAGCCTTTCTACGAATGAATTTGATTCCTTTGACATTATAGTAACATTATCTCGCCGCTGTAAGAATGTTAGGGTTGCTAAGTGAGTTGATTATCGTAAGCTAAATGAATTATTGTGCAAAATGTGATTGAAAGACAAATATGTAATTAGAAAAAGTAGAATAAGAAATTTAAAATCTGCAAAAAAAATATACTGAAAAAACTGGGTACAAATACAGAAACGACAACATCTCGGATTATTTTCAAAAGAATAAGAATGCATCTCAAATACGATATTAGAAGATTGACGAGAAATAAGTTTTATCAAACGATGGATGTCCCCTCACTGAATTATATAGTGCGATCAGTTTTGCTTTCCGTCGGAGTGTTTTGTCTATAGGCGACCGCGCCGTTCGTTAGCCGGTTAGCCAGTTAGTCGTGTCTCGGTGATTAGGGGGAGAGTAAAACAATAAAACAAACCAATCAAACAATACATAAACAAATTTAAGAGGCTCATTACTTACCATATTATCAAATGGAATGTTGAAACTGCCCGATTTCATTCTCCACACATTTTTCGCATCTCTCTAGGAAATTATTCGTCACATATTCCAGAATCCACTCGCAAAATGTGCGCCTACGTACGGCGTCATCTGACTGAAAAGCGTGTTCCACAGTTATTTTATACGTCTTGAAGTGCAATAATTTAGTAGCCTTTTGCACAGACCCATATGAAAGTCCCACTTATTGTGCAAGACGACAAAGAGATTTTCTATGAGACTTTCGTAAACTATTACTAATGTCATGTAATCTTTCTTCAGTGAGAACCCTATGCTGCTTTTTTGGGTTTTTAGGCTGGACACTTCTAGTTTCACGAAATTTATATTTTACGATCTGGAGCGTCTACACAGGAATCTTCCTTGAAACCATCTTCGAACTTCCGAGCTGAGTTAACACATATGAATCGTAAAGAAAGACATGCTGTACCGTTGTAAACTCACAAGGCATAATACATTTTATGTATAACTTACTGTCGAATTAAGAAACGAACAACACAAAGGTACGCATATCATCAGCTAAGTACCAGATCTCATCATAACGATTTACTCATTATACCCTACCACAAGACACCTTTATACTCGTCATCTTATACAGTTTCAGTTGCTAGAAATCGGAACTCGCTTCCGAGTGATCTAAGGGGTTGTTGGACAATAACTTCATTTAGGTCAAAATTACATAACAGATTAATTACTGATTAATATTTGTTACTTATAATGAAACTAACATCTGTCCATTCTTATTATTATCACTAACTCTAAACAGAATACAAAACTTCTAATGGCAAAATTTCATTACATTAAATATTCTCATTATATAAATATATTTTATATTTATATTTTTCTCCCTATAACATAGTTCTAGTAAACTTATATTAAGTTAATTCTCATCATGTTACTAGCTATCTCAAATTAATTATAATAAAAATGATTGGATTACATTTGCTAATAAATTAAGTTACTACTTTATCTAAATTTAAATAAACATGTACTAGTCGTTAAACCTTAACTGAAGAATATTGCTGGAGAATCTTTTAAGTGTAGTGTAAGTATTCGTAATTTAAATATGTTTTGTATTGTATTGATTGAGGCTGGTTGAATGGAAGAGAAGGCCTTATGGCCTTAACTCTGCCAGCGAAAATAAAACATTCTATTCTATTCTATACCCGGGAACAGCTGTCCATAATAATGATACTGAAACAGATCAGGAAGAGAAAACGGAATAATTAGCTGGGTCACTGGCTGAGAAGAAACTGCCTACTGAAAGATGCACTGGAAGGAATGGTGAACAGGAGAAGAGTTCGGTCAGAAGAAGATATCAGATGATAGACGACATTAAGATAGTACCGTATATGGATTATATGCGGAGACTAAGAGGAAGGCAGAAAATAGGAAAGATTTGGAAAAGCTGGATTTGTAGTGAAAGACCTTCTTTGGGCAGAAAACAATGAATGAATGAATGAATGAATGAATAATTAACAATGTTGGGCCGATTCGTATTGTTGTCGCACTCAACAAAGGAGAATCGTTAATATGTGTTGTATTACGAGTATTTTTGTATTTATTTCATTGAGTTATTTTACGACGCTGTATCAACATTAGGTTATTTAGCGTCTGAATGAAATGAAGGTGATAATGTCGGTGAAATGAGTCCGGGGTCCAGCACCGAAAGTTACCCAGCATTTGCTCGTATTGGGTTGAGGGAAAACCCCGGAAAAAACCTCAACCAGGTAACTTGTCCCGACCAGGATTCAAACCCGAGCCACTTGGTTTCGCAGCCAGAAGCGCTGACCGTTACTCCACAGGTGTGGACTATTACGAGTAATAACATATAAAATACTGTACGTTGGCCACATGAGAGGGATAATGAATGTTGTTCCTAACAGGGGCAAATTATTGCCTTTTCATCAGATTCTCCAAGGGGGTCCATTTGCACACTGTCCAAAAGTGTCTTATTTGGTACCCATCTTGATGTTTGTGTATTCATGAAATGTATAGAAAAAATCTTTTCATCCATGTTGAATCTTTCGTACACTACTTTTAACACTTGACAGTTTCTGCATTGAACAGACAGGCAGATCATTCCAAACTCGATACAAAGAACACATTAAAGCAATAACCAGAGGACACAATACATCTACATATGCCGAACGCATAACTAATGTTAACCACAAATAAAATAACATAAATACAGACATGGAAATCCTACACATAAACCCAAAAACCAAAAACTCAACACACTAGAACAATATGAAATATACAGACACACTAAAACACACCCCAATCAAATTCTCAACACACAGATCAATTTCAGAACACACACACTACTCGACACAACTCTTCATCACACGAACGCACCCACACAACAGGCAGCGAAGTTGAGATAGCGCCGAGATCTAGTAAGCTCTGAGGATAGTGTCAAGTAGCACCGAAACAGCTGTAAGCCGCACATGCTTACATAATTAACACAAGTACGATCGCCATTTAATCAATTATTTAAATATTTTCAGTATACCCGGACATGATCTTATTTCAACTAATAACTATCCAGTAAGTCAAATTTCAACAATAATATTAAAATAATTAATTTCATATTTTAAGTTGTTCTCGGGACTGAATAGAACATGAAAGTGTTAATTTTTAATAAAAAGAAAGGGGGGTTACTAAATGCTGTACATATCATGTGTCTTGTAATATTTGTGAACGGCTGCACGACATTGATCAATGGAGAGATGAGAGGAAACACACTGACAACACCTTCAGAGTGAACGTAAATCCAAATCGAAAAATAAAATAGAGTGTACCGTCAGGAAAGACAGCGGTTGAAAGAAAAAAAAATCACACTCTGAACCACATGTCACTTCATCCAGTAAAGCATTTCTTATGGTAAAAGGTAAATTTAACTGCATTACATGCCAAATCAGCCCAGAGGGTGTTGAGAGGTTAAGGCTTCCACGTTTATATGCAATCTGCATTAATGACAGTAGGGATGTCAGTCCTACGTACCCGCCGCCTTTAACCTCAAGGAAATTACCCTGATACTCATTTCTGTTAGAGACTAAGTAAACCCCAGGGCCATAGGTGGCCGGAAGAATTGGATCAATGAAGAAAATTCATAACTTCATCGGGAACTGAACCCGCGACCTTCCGGCTTTGCAACTTTACGCCTTTAACCGGGACGCTGTCGTGCATCCATTCCTATTTATACCATCGGTCATAAATGAGGCCTACTAGTGTGTTCAAACTGAAATTCAAACTTAAAATTGCATATTTTTCTAAGCTATCGTCCAATCCTGTCCTCCAGTCAGATTACAATATCAAATTCTTGCGTCGTATGTCGCGATTAATTCAATTGTCGTCATTATTTTCATTCTGGAAACTTGGGTTCAGATTCTGATGAGTAGGCCTATAGACGCACTTCAAATAAAAAATGTATCCACCCTATATTCTAATAAAAAATTGCCATCACATGTTTGTCCTGGAAATGAGACAAGCTCGGCATACGAATTATTTAGTTAGTCTGTTGTAAAAATATTCTGAATGGGGAGTAGTCAGTTGAAAAGAAATGTAATTTTTATCTTTTATCTTGTTTTTATAATAATTTCTCTCAGATATAAGTTAAATACTATTAGGCACAAGTTGATATATATATATATATATATATATATATATATATATATATATATATATATATATATATAATCGGTTAGGTATTTAACGACGCTATATAAAGGTCGGCGGAAGTGATTGGCCTCTAACAGAAAGAGTTCGATAATTGCCAAAGGAATTCGCCAGTTGTAGGCCTATGTATGTATGCATGCATGTATGTATGTATGTATGTATGTATGTATGTATGTATGTATGTATGTATGTATGTATGTATGTATGTATGTATGTATGTATGTATGTATGCATGCATGTATGCATGCATGCATCCAATGCCTACTCACTTCACTTTACATGATTCGGGATCCGCATAGTGCGGATAGATGAATGGACTGTGACCCATTTTCTAGTTGCACACCACTACGGTGGGTCACGCTGTACATTATGTGTATCTTTGGAGAGTTACGTCGTGCACTAGGGTGAGAGTATGTGTAAGTGTAGTGTACATGATGATGATGATGATGATGATGATGAATATGAAGATGAGGAAGAAAGAAGGAAAAACCCGGTGCCGGCACGTATCCTACTCATCTCGAATAGCACCAAGATTTCCGCCGGACTTCACGTCCCCGTCCGACGGGTACATATTATGCCTTCTCTTCATACGCACTGCGGAGAAATCCCAGACGAATTGATGCACAATCTAGTGATTAAAAGTTGTGCACCGCCATCTCTTTACATGAAAATTTCTTACCCGTCGGGGATCGAACCCGGGCCGGTTAGTCCGGAGGCATACACGCTACCACAGAGCTCAGTCAGAATTATCGAAACGACGTTTAAGCGCAGTCTTGCACGCTGTTTAAAAAAATACAAAGTTTGCACACTTGAAACAATTCAAATTAAAAAAGAAAGTTAACTAAGTTTCAAACATTTTATGCAGTAATATAAAAATACAACATCACTATTCTTTTTTAATAAATTTATAGTTATTGTGCTGTTTGAGAAGTTACTTATGTTTATAACCTTCACTTTGTCTTTTAAGAAATGCTTTTACTGTAGAGTAAGATTGCACGCTCGAAACAATTCAAATTTAAACAAGAAAATTAACTAAGCTTCAAACATGTTATTCAATATCAAATATATCACTATTCATTTTTAACAAATTTATAGTTAGACTATTATACGTTTGTAGATGGTACTTATGTTTATAACCTTCACTTTGTCCTTTAAGAAATTCCATCACTGTAGGCTAATTACTTACATCTATAAATTCTTTCACAGCTAAAGTTCAATTTAACACAGAAAAATTCGACCACAGGGTTGAAGGTTAAACACTTTAAAATCTTCTTTGTGGAAAAAATGTTCATATAACGACAAAAAGTGACTAATTTTTCACTCGTAAGATTTTCAGACCCGCCTAACGGCTCGTTTAAAATCTCTCTCACGCGTGCAAAAATTAGTCACTTTATGTCCTTGTTGTATAAATTACTAATCGGTGCATTTTCGGAAAGTTCCGCGGAGTTACGTAACTTGCTCCTTAATCTTTTTTGCTTTGCAAAAATATATTTTATCAGCATTTACCGAAAAAAGTTTCAGTTATATGTATGATAAATGTAGACTAAACGATGAATCAATAGAGAATGTTCAGACATGGAAAGACAGTTTGTGTGTTATTATTCACAGCCCTCTTGTATCTATTCTTTTTCCGACAGAATACGAAAAATTATTATTAAATTATGGTTTATTTAACGACGCTCTCAACTGCAGACGTTATATCAGCGTCGCCGGTGTGCCGGAATTTTGTCCCGCAGGCGTTCTTTTACATCCCAGTAAATCTACTGACATGAGCATGTAGCATTTTAACACACTTAAATGCCGTCGACCTGGGCCGGGATCCAACCCGCAACCTCGAGCATATAAGGCGAGCACTATATCGACTACGCTACCGAGGCCGACAACAGAATATCAATATATTGAAATTATTGTATAATGAGGGTATATTTTCATGTGTTTACAGCAGTGCTTCTTTGCTACTGTTAAAATATTGAAAAAAATGTACTGAATATTGTTTTCTTATATCCACTGCCTAACTTTCAACCTTCTGTTCCAGATAGCGGTACGTCCAAAAAGAAGTTTGATGTAAGGTCTGACGTCATCCCAGGAGCAAGCGATGCACAACCAGACAGAGGTAACAAAACAATATGCTACTTATTTTCACATGAATAAAGAGTAAAAATGAATTCTATTGTAATATTTTGAAGGTATCTCGTGTGGTAATAAATTAATTATTTTTAAACAAATGGTAAAAACTCACAGGGTCAACCTAAGGATAGATGTTCCTATAAGAAGCCGAAACAGGCTATGGCCAAAATCGTGAAGGAAGAACAATTATGGAGAAAAAATTGGAACCTCAATATATAGAAAAGGATAATGAGTACGATATTCACGTGTGTCATTTTTACACGAAGTACTATTCACTAACCTGTGTCATCAAACCATATCTAAACCTCATCACTGAGAGTGGTAGCCTACTACTTGCCATTCATCTATCTTCTCATCAAACCGTACCTAAACTGTATTATTGACAGTGGGACTACTTGTTACTAATCTACCTCCTTATCAAACCTTACCTAACCGTAATACTGGCAGTGGGACTAATTGTTACTAATCTACATCCTAATCAAACCTTACCTAACCTTAACACTGACAGTGGGACTACTTGTTAATAATCTACATCCTTATCAAACCTTACCTAACCTTCATAATCCATTTTGAATCTTTCGTACACTACTTTTAACACTCGAATATAAATACTTGATTAAATGGCGAACTTACTCGTGTTAATTATGTAAGCATGTGCGGCTTACAGCTGTTTCGGTACTATTTGACACCATCCTCAGAGTCTTCTGTATCTCGGCGTCATCTCAACATCGCTGCCTATTGTGTGGGTGCGTTCGTGTGATGAAGAGTTGAGTCGAATAGTGTGTGTGTTCTGAAATTGAATTGTGTGTTGAGAATTTGATTGGGGTGTGTTTTGGTGTGTCTGTATATTTCATATTGTTCTAGTGTGTTGAGTTTTTGGTTTTTGGGTTTATGTGTAGGATTTCCATGTCTGTATTTATGTTATTTTATTTGTGGTTAACATTAGTTATGTGTTCGGCATATGTAGATGTATTGTGTCCTGTGGTTATTGCTTTAATGGGTTTTTTTGTATCGAGTTTGGAATGAACTGCCTGTCTGTCCAATGCAGAAACTGTCGCAACTATTGCATGTGAGTTTGTATA
The DNA here is from genome assembly GCF_040183065.1 of Periplaneta americana. Taxonomy (NCBI): domain Eukaryota; kingdom Metazoa; phylum Arthropoda; class Insecta; order Blattodea; family Blattidae; genus Periplaneta; species Periplaneta americana. Next base: position 140,021,837 of record NC_091132.1, read on the forward strand.
CGCCTGTGTGGTTGTATTTGTTTGTGTTCTTTAACATACGAAAACAAGAACACACATAAGATCGCATCCTCATTCAGAAAACAGAAATACAACATAGCATACAGAACAGAAATCACACTACAAAGACATCTCAACACACAAACAACACAAACAAATATATATATATATATATATATATATATATATATATATATATATATATTATAATATTTAACAAAAATAAACTACACAAGTGAATATCATTCTCAATATGAAAAAAGTGAATTGTTACGATATATGTAGATATTTATGTCATCTTCATGATACTTTTTTTTTCTTTTTTCTCTCCACCAACTGATCACATATGAAGGGTTCATAGCCACAGTGGGCCAAGCGCCATTTATTAAAAATAGAGAAAGCAAGGGTTAAAGTTAAGTGAATACCATAGTTTAATGAAGATTGACATATCATTTAGTTTTAATGTATATACTTTAGACTACTTGCTATATGTTTTCATTGAATTATGGTCATAACTTCATTTTAACCTTTGTTTTCTACGGTTTTAGTAGATGGCACGTGGCCCACTATGGTTCTGAACCCTTAATATAAATGTCCTGTGTTGCTATACAAGACATTTGGATGTAGGTCTATGAAGACAAAGAAACATTTGCAGGAGTTGTGTTTTTTTTTCTCCTACCACACACAGATTTAAAATCAAGCCATTCTCGCTCACTTTCAACACCTCAAATACATTTAATTAACAATTTAAAATCTTAAGAATGACACTAATGTCATATCCTATCATGCAGCCTGCGTAGCAAATGGAACCTTGTACGCCGAGGGTTCGGCCATGCACAGTTCTGGGCTGTGTGACTACTGCTACTGCATCAGGGGACGTCAACAGTGCGTGCAGCCACAGTGCCTCCTGCCACTAGAGGGTTGCACACCTGGTTACAGAGCTCTGTCGTGCTGCCCGACGCATTATAACTGCAGTAAGTTCATTAACGGCTCATGAAAATAACTTTCTACTTTCTCATTATACGAAGTACAGGGAAAGTATTATGATGCTACAAAATAATTATTAGACCTCGGGTTTTTAGGCTCGAATAAGATAGGTTGCAATAATTTTATATATTTATTTATTATACTGCAATTTTACAGAGAACCCTATTTTACCTGAGATAGGTATGTTAGGGTTATAAATACATAACAGTAATAATAATAATAATAATAATAATAATAATAATAATAATAATAATAATTATTATTATTATTATTATTATTATTATTATTATATGACATTGATTAATAAAGTCTCCTATTGAATTAGCCTTACGTGTCAATTATGAAATTAATACAATTTTACAAATCTATATATTCAGCAAATCTCTACAAAGTTTTATAATTCGTACACATGAATGAATGAAATGCAATGAGTTGAAATTAAATACTAAAATACAATCTTACCTGATGAGATATAACTGCAATGCTGGTTGTGTGTTTTAAAAATACCAACCCGCGTGAAAGTTGCTTCATCAGTGAACAACACACAACTTGCGAACTGGGGTATCACTGCGCTTTCATGCAAAAACCAAATGCACGTCGACTAGTTCTCTGACGCCCTAACACTCCATTTTTTTATTGTTGACTCTCTGATGACTGAGCTTTCAATAAATATACCTAAAAACAACAATGACGAATCAATGCGCATAGCAAACAATCACAATGTGGCAAACAACCACAACACTAAACCAAGTGCAGTGTCGTACCGGTGCGAGATAGGACACACATTGATTATTCTTCTGAAACATAAGTTTTGAATCGCCATGATAAAATGACATTACTATTAATATTCATTCACAGTGTTCCGTGGGTCGTTTGAGATGTTCTCAACTATATGGCCCCTTGCTAACGGTAATAAAGTGTTGATGGACTTAATTAAAGAATATTTAGTAATCTTGCAGCAGAAGTTCAAGAATTACTTCGGAGAGTGTGTTCAAGATTTTTACTGGGTTCGTGATTCATTCATTGTGGATTCAAAACATCTTCCGAATAATATACTCGTACAAGAGAAACTAGCAGACTTAAAAGCAGACAGAATATTGAAATTAAAACTTTTCGAAGTGTCTTTGGAAACAGATTGGTTGTCAATAAGGAGTGTATACCCGGCTATCTCCGAGATTGCAGTTAATATGTTATTGCCATTTTCACATATGTGTGTGAACTGGGCTTCTTGACGTTAACTGAAAATTAAAACATCAAAGACATCAGAGACTCAGATCCATCGATGAAGAAATGAGGCTTGCACTATCAACGATTCCGCCACAGATCAGCGACTTGTGTGCAGCTAAGCAGGCCCAAGTACCACATTGAAGGTGTGAGTAAAGTTATCTACAGTGAATTAAAGTTCATAAATTCTCAATAAATGCAAGAGTCTATTTCTGTTTTGTAATAACAACAACAACAACAACAACAATAATAATAATAATAATAATAATAATAATAATAATAATAACAACGTTAATCATAAATTTAATTATATTTCGTAATTATATTAAGAGAATCCATCATATGTTTTTGAGAGGATTAATATTTTGTTGTGCAGTATTGAGTCTAGGCTAGTCTTGCGATGGTGACTAATGATTGCGAGCAAGAGCTATTTTATGCCCGCTGCGCGCGCGCGGAGCTCTTTTACCTGTAAACAATGCTAAAGGATGTACAGATCTTAGAACACAGCGCATCATGACGGAACGGAAGCGCTTAAGCTTTCAAGGAAGAGTGGAAGATACAGTATTTATGCTTGGAACATGGTGATGAAGTCCAGTGTTTGTTGTGTAAAAAAAATATCATTTGCAAAAAAAGCAACATAAAACGGCATTATGAGACGCAACATGAAAAAAATATAGGCATTATTCAGGAGAAGAGAGAAATAAATTCATTTCGGAATTGACATCGAAGTTAAATTAATTTACATTTGGGTCAGTAGATAGTATCTAGATTCCTTTTATTTCTTTTATTAAATGTATTGTTGATGTTTTATTTGTTGCTTGTTTCTGGATATTTACTTTTATTAGACTACGTGTTTCTTTAATTTAGAAATAATATTTTATCTTTGATTGCACTTTAACTTATACTATTACTAAACTCAAAATGCTAACTTACTTTTATTCCAATAACTATTTTCAGGATTTTTAGCAAATATGAACTAAAATTTTGAAAACTTTGATGCAAGGAGCTTTTTTTAGCAACGTCAATATAAAATATACTTAAAAATATAATTTCAAAACTATTAGACCTAATTGCACCAAATTTGGTACAGATGATATTATTACAGATCTGTTTATATAGTTTAAATTTCACAAATTTTGGCCGAAATTGTGGAAGTTTTAAAAATCATACATATCCCCTTAAATGATTGACTCCAAAAATTACGATGGCTCACAATATCTTAATTTAATCAATTTGTTTTTCGTGTTACGTGCCTCTCACAAATCACTCTAAGAAAACTCATTACATAATCACGACTGGAGAGTAAGGACTACATTTTCACAATCACACAATCAATATACTCTATTTCAATCAATATTGTCATTACTATTTTTTCAACAAATACTCAAAAGTACTTAGAGATCACACATGTCGAGCAGGTAGACCCTATTAGTTTCTCCTAACCAATGAAGTGAATTATTTACATAATAAATAATTGCTTTTAACAATAAAATGGTTTAAATACAATTAACGTTTCCTATTTCTCTTTTTGTTCCTAAAAAAACCCTTCCCTTTGCGATTTGTTTATATATGTACAGCTGTCAAAAGAAAAAGTGGCCGCTCTCCTGTATCAAAGTTCCCTTCGGGTATCTTCGCTACAATTCAGAGACAGGCGATGTTACATGTTGTTGGACCACGTTGCCTGATTACAGTTATAATTGAAGTATATTGTGTGTTATTCGATAGCATAATGGTAGCATTCAGGCGTCTTATTCATGAGGTCCTGCGTTCGACTACAACCTCGTGCTTTTCATGTCCTTTTTTGTTCTGTTTTTGAGAGAGACAAACTAGACATAATGGCTCCTATTTCTTTTATGATTATTTTAGTAATTAACATCAGGTTCATTAATATATTATGCCATGACTTTATCATTATCATTATGATATTGTGGCTGCAAATGGAAAGAAAAAAGATTTTATTCTCAATAAAATATCTTTCGTGGCATAAACATAACAAATTTACTGGCGTCGGCCTTAAAATATTCAAACAATTAAGCGTTCAAAAAACAAAACAAAAAGCCACAATTCAATATTTAGTCTATCTTCCTCTTATCTCGATCATCTTGCAGTCGAGTGGGCATGGAATTGACTAGTCTTTGCAAATAGCGACTGTTCTTAGACACGATATTCCAGGCATTCTGAACATACACACATAAATGTTCTGTCCATGGGCAGGTCTTTAACTGCAAACCCAGCAATCTCCAATCTTTCCTATTTTCTGCCTTCCTCTTAGTCTCCGCATATGATCCACATATCCTAATGTCGTCCATTATTCTTTTCAACCAGAGACCCAACCAATTCCTTTTTCTCTTTCTAATCAGTTTCAGCATCATTCTTTCTTCACTCACTTTTTCAAACACAATTTTATTTCTTATTCTGCCTGTCCACTTTACACGCACCGTTCTTCTCCACATCCACATTTCAAATGCTTCAATTCGTTTCTCTTCATTTCGTCGTCATGTCCATGTTCCTTCCCCATACAATGCCACACTCCACACAAAGCACTTCACTAGTCTCTTCCTTAGTTCTTTTTCCAGAGGTCCGCAGAAGATCCTTCTTCTTCTATTAAAAGCTTCCTTTGTTCATGTTTGCAGTTTTCTTAGGAAGGATAGGCCTAAATGCGGTAACATCCCGTTGCTTTCCGCACACCACAATCTCTTTCGCATTTTATTAAATCCCAAGGGGCCCAAGCGTGGAGATGAGGAGAGTGGATTTGACTAATTGGGCCCTCCGGACTTCACCGAAAGTCACGGCAAAGGTTAAATATTAATTCTATCAGGATGTTTGACCCGGTCAGAGACCGGGAAATCTCAATTAGCCTTTGCCCCCCGAATCCTGGACTAGCTTCTACGAATCATCAGAAGATCTTAGAGTGTGATTGGGCCAATTTTTCCAAAAATGTTTCCACACTTTTGCTCTCGTAGCTCAGCGGACGAACGTCGGAATTTAGATGTCAACGTCTCAGGTTCAATTCCTCGTTACTCCTTTTCATTTTATTGTGGTTCAATTGTATGTAATAATACAAAAAGAAAAACTAATACCAGTATTATGCAACTGGATTTTTCCAAACCTAATATTAAATTTATGTTATTTATATCGCTAAAGAACGATTACAATATAAATAACTTGAATATTATTTATACAGTCTCACTAAAGAACGATAACAGAATATAAATGATAAATATCGGTTTGTTTAATTAATATATTGCGAAAGAACAATAACAATATAAATAACTTGAATATTGTTTTATAATGCTAATGAAGGAAAACAGAATATAAATGATAACTTGAATATTATTTAAATCGCTAAAGAACGATAACAATATAAAAAACGTGAATATTATTCATATCGGAATTTCACAGATTTATTACAGATGTATTTAAGGAATTGTAGAAGAATAGTAATTAGTAACAGTGTCCTATTTATTCTTCTTGGAGCCAAATTTGTAACTTTTAAAAGTGTGGTTACTATGTTGAAGTGTATGTGTTGTAACGGATGCTTGATTTGTTATGTATGTGAGTCAGTTATGTGATGCTTGATGTCGTCGCAATGTCGTAATTATGGTTTGATTGTGTTTGTGTGACTATTGTGTATTAATTTATGATGTATGGTACGGAAAGCTGCATATTTGTGTTATAGAAGTGTTACGTATGTGTGTTGTTAATGTTTTTGTATGTTACAATTTGATACCTGATATTTGTTTTGCAATCGCAATGCCTAATTTACGGATTGTTTATGTTTTGTTTACATCGCGTAAGCTAATTTAATTTTCTTTTCCATTTCTCTTTATGCTTATCTTTTTTGTGTATAAAACTATAGCTCTAACATACATATGTAAAATACGGCTAACCCCCATTGGAAATACAATAATAATTATTATTCATATCGTTATAATACGATAACAGAATACAAATGATGACCTGGATTTTGTTCATATCTCTAAAGAACGATAACAAAATATAAATAACGTGATATCCATAAAGAACGATAACTGGATGTAAATGATAATTTGAATATCATTTACATCGCTAAAGAAAGATTAAAAAATAAAATGAAAACTTGAAGAAGGCCCGAACCCACGACCTTTGAATCATTAAACAAGCACTCTACCACTGGTCCACGAGGCGTAGATATGGAACACTTTCATAGTTCCGGAACTGCTTGTACAAGCACATGCATCGTGTAACATCGCCGCGACCCGAAGTGGACTTTGAAAATATTCGCTGTTCACGAGTGCGGCCACTTTTTTTTTTTTTTGACAGCTGTACATGTATATTAAATAACTGAATAATTAGCCCTATTACATAGCCAGAAATTTAGTAACGCAAGTTATTGTAATAATTGCTGCCTTTATTCGCTGCATGTGCATGTACATCCCTGACGTCTACATTACGACGCTATGTAGGGGATGCGCTATGCGCTCGTGATCAAGGTCGAGCTCTTCTACCATGATTGGGAGCTGTTAGAGAAGGCCGTATGGCCTTAACTCTGCCAGGTTAAACAAATCATTATTATTTATTATTATTATTATTAATATCGTCTCATCCCTGGTCTAGGCCCATCTAGGGTGTGCCGTGAGTATAAAAAGGTTGCGGAACACTGCTCTATACCATCGTGACAGAGACTTCATTACCGCAAACTGTGTGCGAGATGGGTTCTCAAGATGCTGTTCGACCATCACAAACACAGCGAATGGGCGCCACCTTAATGTTTCTCCAGCGCTACCATGATGGAGAAGATTTTTTGAACAAAACTGTCACAGGGGACGAGACATGGGTCCATTTCCAAATTGAAGAAACAAAAGAGCAATCCAAACAGTGGATGCATTCTCATTCCCCGAGTAAACCAAAGAAGTTCAAGCGTACTTTCTCCGTCAGAAAGTGTATGTTTCCTGTGTTCTGGGACCGACAAGAAGTTCTCTTGGTGGAATTCGTGAAACGTGGCACGACCATCACTGCAGCCTCATACAGCGTGACTCTTCAAAGTCTACGAAAGGCAATTCAGAACAAGCGACGAGGAATATTGTCATCAGTCAGCATTTAAAAACTGTGATTGTTATTGTCTTCATTATTAATAAAATTTTTACTTAACAGAGATGGGTTGGCCATCTGTTGTGTTGAATACTGAATATTCGGGACAGGGGTTCAAATTCCATCCTCCAACAATTTCACAACTGTAATATTTAATTAATTTTCTTTATTCATTCGTTATTGTTACAACTTTCATTAATTTAATAGTGTCCCTATATCTTAATACTCCAGTTATTTCCTAATAATAGTATTATTATTTGATCAATAGGCTATTCTATGTTTATTCATAATATGACATTGAGTGTAACTTTAATTAATTACATGGTGTTAATTCATATTAATATATAGCATTTAAAAATAAATGACAATCATTTTGTTCATAATATATCCTTTTTATTGATTTTCTATATTTCATAATATTCTGATTGTATAAAGCTGTTTATTGTCTGTATTCCCCAATAGCATTTCTGTGGAGTTAAAAATGTTACAAACATCTATGATGTGTAATACGACTTTCAATAACATACAATCGTATACTTTGCTTAGTGATGGAGGAAATAAATTAAATACCGATATATTGATATTGCAATATATTACAAACCTAAATTCGATAAACGATATATATCGCAGAAAATATATCGATGTATCGAACGATTATCGATATATCACTATTCCGTAAGCAAATTGCATTTTCAGGCTTACATTTACTGTATTACAATAAAATTACTTAAATTGTAATATTTCTTTTTACCATTGAAATTAACATCATAACAGTCAAAAGCATATATAAATGTAAAATTGTAACAATAAACAATACATTTTCAATACCATATGATGTAGATCCTAACCTAAATCAAAATTATGGTGAAGGCAAGGGAGCTTAAATGATATAGTGAGAAACAATTAAGTGAACTCTACATGGTTGAGTATTTGATATTGGAACGCGATTCAATTATTCTAATGTTATATAGGATTCAATCTAGGACTCAGATATAATGCTCTTTTCTACCTAACAACAAAATCATTTTTGAATGCAAGTAAACAGAACTTGTAATTATTTTAAAATATAAGTAAACCGTACTCAGAATGTTACAAGTTTTAACAAACTTCACAATTGATTTGATACAATCCTTCTATAGTAAGTTCCCATTGCAAGTTATTGTTACACTCCAACATTCCAAACAGCAATGGTGATGATTATAGGGACAGAATTTTTATGCACTAAAAGATATAATAAGAAAACAGAATGTCAGCACTAGGTTGTGCATAGAAATCATAGACAATTATGTAACGGTCCACCTTCAGTAGCGCCATCTCTCGGGAATTATCAGAGTTTTCTAGTGCGGATTTTGTTGTTGTTGATAATGCTAATCATTCCACGAAAATCGATAAATTTATGACAAACCGATATATTATACGATATATTGAATCAAAATTTCGATATCGATATATCGCTATATCGAAACGAAAATATCGGTATTTCGTAAAAACCGATATATCGTTCCCATCTCTACAGTCGCTTAGTGTACAAAACATACTGATGGAATAACGGTCTATGTTGCCCGTCCGATAGTAAATTTATGAGCGGAATTACGATGTAACATTTTTGTTCCTTCTGCACAATTAGCAGATTGTAACATAGACCGTTATTCGTCCCAACGCTTCAATGAACAATATTTTGTGTATTTTGTGAACTGAAACTGCTTATTTTTCTTAAACAAAACATAACTGAACTGACTTATTGCAGGTCAAGCTGCACAGACAACAACAACTTCTACAGCACCTTCAAGTTTTGTTGGTAAGTAAATTACATGTGTAGGTATATTAAAATTACTGAGGCAAGAGAATCACCGGCGTAGCTCAGGCGGCTAAATCGCTTGCCGATCCGGAGTTACGTTCGGGCGCATGTTCGATTCCCGTTTGGCCTCATTACCTGGTTGGGTTTTTGGGACTATATTGAAGCCATGTTATTTCCCTAACCACGACAAAAAAAAAGGAAATGCGCAACTATGCACTATCCTACCATTAAGACTAAGCGAAGGCAAGTAGTGACTTCGCCTATAAGATATGCTACGATACATACACCGTACAACGTTGCCAAACCAAGCACGTTGGATTCTGAATGTGCCTACATTGAAGTAGGTGCGATGATATGTCCTAAGGATAAAATGTGGCGAAATGAGCTGCGGCGAGAAAAATTTACAAGATTTCATGTTTATGCAGCAACCCAATAAGTGATACCTGAAGTGAAAGATAAACTCAAAAGTTCGTTTTTTTTTACGGTCGTGACAACGCATTACGCATATGCGTAGCTGCATTTATTGCCGAGAAAACATCGTCGCTGATTTCATGAAACCTCCTATTTGACAGTACAGAGCTTCAGGAGGAAGAAAAAAAGTAGTTAAATATCAATAGGCCTACATAATAAATTAGGTGATTCGGTAGAACTTGTTGGTTGACAACAATAACATCATCTAGGATCAGTGTAGGCTTATTGATAGTTAATTACTTTTTTCTTCCTCCTGAATAATTATGCTCTGTAATGTCACATAGACTGGCTTAATCTTGCACAGGATAGGGACCGATGGCGGGCTTATGTGAGGGCGGCAATGAACCTTCGGGTTCCTTAAAAGCCATTTGTAAGTAAGTTGTAAATGTCACATGGAATGTTTCATAAAATCAACGACGATATGCTACATTTGTGGCCAGGTTGACTCAGCAGCAAATGATTTTCTGTTTGCTATTAAGTCTAGAGAGCGGAATTTTAGGCCCTAAAAAGTGGCATTTTAGGCACCTAAAATAGGCTCTTAAACTCCTTTATTTAGGCTCTATAAAATAAAAAATTGGCTTTTTTGTTAAATAACGTCACTAATATAAGATTCAACATGTATTTAATGTAAAACAAACTTCCATACATTTCACGTTTTACAAGTGTATACATACACACACAAAATGAAGACATTCTGTTTTTAAGTTAGCGTTTTTCATTCAGTAATAACATTTCCATAGTTTGCGTCACAGTAGATGATCAGCACCTATTGTGGCTATTGTGTCGCTCACTGCTGTACTTACAAATGGTGACGAAAAGGAAGGGGTTGTTATCTGTGTTGGAATGTAAGAGAATGCTTATTCGGGTACAACCCAGCAAATTTGTGTTAAATTGCTGACAGACAGAGGAAGATGATATGATGATAATAATAATAATAATAATAATAATAATAATTATTATTATTATTTGTCATGCAGGCGTTCTTTTACATGCCAGTAAATCTACTGACATGAGCCTGTCTCATTTAAGCACACTTAAATGACACTGATCTAGGCCGGGATCGAACTCGTAACCTCGAGCACAGAAGGCCAGCGCTACACCGACTACGCTACCCAGGTCGACTGAAAGTTGGAATTTTAGGATTGAAAGATTTTAAGAATGAGAAGGGGTGGCCCGGAGGTACTTCTCTGTTGTGTTGTTTATTGCTAGGAAGGAGTTGTTGTTATCCGTTTTGGAACGCAAACGGTACAAAAGGTTAACAAAAACAGTAAACAATTACGAAATAGTACATTATGCAACAAGCCTATAATGGTAGTAATTAAGACGCGAGTATGTTTGTTTATGAAACGAGCGCAAGCGAGTTTCATAATTTTCATACGAACGTCTTAATTACCATTATAGTCAAGTTTCATACGACTTTTTATGATCGTCCATATTTCTAACTTGAAATTATTCATAAGTATTCATGTTATGGTTATCTAAGTGAGGAGCGGAACTGACCTTCTAAATTGTGAGATGTGCGCAGACGCGAAAGTATTGATTTTTTTCCGAGGAACGAATGTCATGACCTTGATATAATCTAGAGAATAACAGGAACATTAGTCTTGATATAACCTGGAAATTGATTTAGAATTGAAAAACGAGATGACAAATTCAATTTATTTTAATATTATTTACAATTAACGCTAATTATTATAGTAACAGAATATAACCTTCTGCGACAGTATTGGATTTCCAGCCTCCGTGACTTTTCGCTAGTTGTCTTTCGATTGCATATCCGAGAATAATCGATACTTGCGCTTTTATAATGCTACAAAGGTGATTTCTCATTGGCTGAACAACTGAACTATAATGAATAGGTGTACTTTAATGAGGTGCATTAAAGGGCTACTACCAGGTGTATAATTACTACATTTCGGCATGGTCGAGCATAAAAGATGTATAATTAAAAAAAAAACTTAAAAATAGGCACTAACGTCGAAATAGGCATTTTAGGTACTATGAAACCCCTTTATTTATACCTATATTTCCATGAAAAATGTAAATAATGAATCTCAAGCCTACATATATCAAGAAAAAAAAATAGGTTTTTGCCTAAATTCCGCTCTCTAGCTATAACTGGAAACTTATTTAGTCCAGTGAGAAGTTCTGTTTCATTCAAACTGTTTATTACAAGTAATAAATGAAATATTAAAAATTTGTGACACTTATTCAGACTTACATTTCCATTCAACTAGTTATTGAAAGTGTATTCTCAGCAATAAGTTACAATTAGCAATTAAAAGGCGTCTTTAGACTTGCAACGACAAAGCCCGTATGTCATGTGCATCCTGCATGAAGTACGGTACACTAATATGGGAAATGGCTCGCGGTCCAGACATCTCTGATATTGTTTTGGAATTCTAAATATGATATTGCTAGTTAATACGATAATTTTGTGTACATTTTGTAATATTTTTCATGGCCTGGAAGTGTAAGGCCATTGTTTTTGCTAAAGTTCTCTTAACATCTAATTTGTTATGAGTTTTTAAAAATGTTATTTTTCGTGACATATTTTCGCTCCTTTTTTCAGTTTAAATTTCAAGGTTTAAAACACATATGATTACAGGATGTGAATTGGACAGTCACTTCTACCCAGAAGGAGAGATGGTACAAGCTGTAGCCAGATCACAATGTGAGAACTGTTTCTGTATAAAGGGCAAAGTACAATGTATACCACTGGAATGTGCACCGCCTTTATTGGGTTGCAGTCCCGTTATGACTCCAGGAAAATGTTGTCCAACAAGTTACAACTGCAGTAAGTAAATTATTTAACTACATAATATGCATGATTAACTAATTAAACGCAGAATAAATATGGGAAATATCTATTATTATACGGTTGAGAAGCTTTTGTCATCCTGTGTGCTCTCAAAAAAGCTGAAAGTTAGAATTTATAAAACAGTTATATCACCGGTTGTTCTGGATGGTTGTGAAACTTGGACTCTCACTTTGAGAAAGGAATCGAGGTTAAGGGTATTAGAGAATAAGATGCTTAGGAAAATATTTGGGGCTAAGAGGGATGAAGTTACAAGAGAAAGGATAAAAGTTACACAATGCAGACCTACACACAGTGTTTTCTTCACCTAACATAATTACAAACATTAAATCCAGACGTTTGAGATGGGCAGAACATAAAGCACGTATGGGTGAATCCAGAAATGCATATAGAGTGTTAGTTGGAAGAGCTGAGGGAAAAAGACCTTTGGTGAGGTCGAGGCGTAGATAGGAGGATAATAAAATGGATTTGAGGAAAGTGGGATATAATGGTAGGGACTGGATTAATCTTACTGAGGACAGGAACCGATGGCAGTCTTATGTGAGGGCGGCAATGAACCTCCGGGTTCCTTAAAAACTATTTGTAAGTAACATGATTAAGTAGGTATAGTGTCTATCTGTTCCAATGTCAGGTACAATAGACTCTTGCTAAGTCGGCCATTCCTTGTATAGAGTGAGTGATGAAAATAAGTTGGGTCCGAATAAATACTATATACTTGAAATATCAGTACTAGTTAGATCCTAGGGTAAAAGAGTATAGTACTAGTTGGGTCCCTTCCTTGCAGGTATTTCTGCTTTTATTCATGAATGTTAAGATACAGTACATATTAATCACTTTAAATATATGAGTCAATTAGAATCATAGTTCATGTAAGTGTAGTATTGTCCCTAATTGCCGTGAATCGACTGCTATCTGATATCGATTACGAGCGTACCATTTATAAGATTGGTACTAATTAAGGGTATACTCAACTTAAAAATTGGAGAAAAAGTGTCATAGAAATGAAAAAATTAAATTTCTACACTAATTTACATGACAGAACTAAATCAATACGCAGAATTCTTCCCCTATTCATTGAGAAGACACAGTCAAATGCAAAAAGCCAAAAAATAAAAAAATGATAATTAAAAGTGATATTTCAATTAATGATTGATTAAAAATTGAAATATTTTTTTATTTTGAAAAGTATTGGATCTAATGAGCTGAGATTTTGCATGTTACTTCTTCTCCAAATTTGAAAAAGATTGATCAAATAGGAAAAAAGTTCCAAAATATAGTTGAGTGTCCCCTTAATTACTGTGAATATATCGACCTATCTAGCCCATATACAGTATGTTGGTAGTAACTATTCAGATGTATGTGGGCGTGTCGTCGATGTTAGATTTCATTTATTTGTGAAGTTTAGAACAGTAAGGCTCTCGTTCACAGTCATGGGTGACTGCGAAGATGAGTTGTACAGGGTTGTTTCCGATCTCCGATAACCAATTTGAATGACATCATGTGCGTCAGGAGTCACACGACAGTTGAACTGTGGCACGAAGTGACAGACCAGAACTGAGTGATCTCATAGTCAGAGTGCACAGCGACTCACAGCAGAAATTTTCAAGAAAATCTAGCCTTTTTGGGAGGGATACATAACAACCCTTTCCGATGTCAAGTATAGTTAAGTGAAAATAAAAGAAGCCTGCAATAAACGAGGTTTCATTATTTCCAAGAAAGGCATCTTCTGTGTACTTAATAAGATTTGTAAAGCTCGAATGGAATTAATTTGTAACATCTCGTGGGGTGCAGCGACTTGTGACAGGGGGTGTATTTGCTTGCTTTTTCCACTCTGGAATTAATCCCATCCGAGCTTTGCCAGTCTTATTAGGTACACACAAGATGCCTTTCTTGGAAATAACGAAACCACGTTTTTTGCAGCTCCTATGATTTTCACGTAACTATACTTGGCATCGGAAAGAGTTGTTATGTATCCCTCTCAAAAAAGGCTCGAGTTTCTTGGGCATTGCTACTGTGATACACCGTGCACTCTGATTATGAAATCACTCGCTACTGGTCTTCCACCTCTCGCCGCAATTCAGCTGTCGGTGTGATTTCTGACGCACAAGATGTCATTCAAATTCGTTATCAGAGATCGGAAACAACTCTGTATACCCTATAGTGGAAAAGGAAAACCAATATATGAGTATCTTATAGATGGTTTCAAGTATTCGTTCCAGAAACAATTAGCCAACGATATCGAAAGATAGCGATATGTGTTGCGATCCTGCAAAGCGTTCCTTAAAGTTAATGGACGTTATGAAACTATACAGATCGACATGAAGTGTACAATCATAATAAAGTGGATGCAACAATACTAAACAGGCAAGTGCTTATTAACAAGCTTAAAAGGAAATCTTTAGGCCTAGATGATATTTGTGAAAGACCTCTAAGTTATTACACAATGAACTTAAAAATAGTTATTTACATAACTAGGAGAGAAAGTGATACTTTTGTGCACGAGTTAGACGTTTAGGGTGCTATTCATAGACATTTCGCTAGCCCGCGCTACGAGCGTGCTAAACAGGATCCATATCATATCATATCGCTGACACTGGTTTATGAATACGAAAAACGTTAGTTCGCTGATCATCCACCGAAAGCCCGAGCTAAGAATGTCTATGAATACGGCCCTTACGGACGAGACGTTAGCCTAGTTCGGAATTTCGAAACGAGTGCGCGAAAAACACTTTCTTAGTATTTTAGTATTTAGTACCGGTATTTATTTATTTAACCTGGTAGAGATAAGGCCATCAGGCCTACTCTGCCCCTCTACCAGGGGATTAAAACTATAATATGAAGAATAAAATTACAATTAATATTAAATTTACAATATTACAATTACAATAAAAATTAAAGTACGATAAGATTACCTGATTAATGAAAGCTAGACACGTACTAGTTACGGACAATATTTTCGCACAACTACATAAAAATTCTAGTGAATTAATTAACTTATTAATTAATCAGAGCCTATTGAAATTTTTGTACGCTAGAAACCACGGCCTTCTAAAACTACATTGTCTTAATAGCAGTGTTGTGGAATTTAATCGATTAGCTAATCTGATCGATTAAGCGATCAATTTCTACTGTAAGTTTAATCGACCAAAATATTTAATGGAATAATCGAGTCGATTAAAATTAATCGGTTGTACTTGATATTAATTATTATTTTGTTAATACAAACTCAGACTAAAAATTCCAACAATACTTGTCTCTCAGAAATTACTTACTTCAAAGCACAATAGTACCGTTATTTTGTAACTGCAAAGCAGTATAAGGCAAGCACTTCAGAAAGAGATGGAGATATGAGGACGGTGATCTGATCTACTCCTATTGAAAGTTGAAACACAATGTGAAACCCTTATTAAGTTTTATAGTTTTCCAAGAAAACTTCCACCTTGTTGTCAGTTCGTCTTCCTCCTATATGAAATACATACTTTTCTGGAATCTCCCCACTCATCCCTTACCCATGGCTACACTATGGGAAAGTGAGAGAGTATCTATCTTCTTCTCTTCCTAAAATTTTGTAATCCGATTTCACCACTGCAGTTTCTTTATTGAGTTTGTAGATGAAGCGTGTGTGTTTAGTTTGCTAAAGAATCAGATTTCTGTGGTCTGTGAAAAGTGAAAATTCCATTATGTCATATGAGAATTTGAGAGATAAACTCGGTGAAACATTTGGATTTAAGTTGAACGATCGTGGAGAAGTGCTTGACAGAAAAAAAAATCTTTTTTGTTTAGTGATGGAGGAAATATTGTTAGTAAACGTAGAACAGCACTTAATTCATACCATGTAAAGGTACTCACATGTTTAAAATCATGGATGAAGCAGTATTAACCAGGTGAGTCTTCATATTTTTTTTATTTGTTTGTCTCAAAAATCCTCGGAGAAATTTATACAATAAATTATAAGCCTACATAATAAATATGTTAGTAAATAACTAAAATAGTATTATTTTGTAATATAACGATGCAGTATAAACAGATATACAACATTTTATACTTATGCTTATCACCGAACAGAAATTAAATTTAACAGTAATTGTATATTAGAACTTTTTTTCAAATCAATCAAAGCTCGATTAATCGATTAAACATTTTGATCGATCAATAGCACTATTTAATAATACGTCTAATTATAACTATAATTATGTTACTATGATAACTTTGCGGTATTCGTACCGGAAAATGAATCTAACAGTGTTTTTGAAGTACACGTACAGCAAAGTAGAACTTCTCTTAATAATGTGTTATGAAAAACAGCAGTTTCCATGTACAGTAGTTGTGCCAAAAAAAGTGATTTGCAACACTTAACCAAAGATGATACCCATTTAATTAGGAAAAACATGCACGATACTAGATTCCGAAAAGTTTAACTGAAGTTCATCGAACACTGCAAGATATGTTGATTGAAAGTATTGAAAATTAAAAAATTTTGCTTGTTAATGAAGATGATAAACATATTGTTGTATTTTAAACCATGCTCAATTTTAAATATTTATGCACTATGGATAACCATGTATGGTGGGTCCCTATCACCACGGCATGGCGCGTCCTCAGGTTGCGGATAGAGGAGACGGCCTCCAGATATGGAGGGTAGCTGCGAATATATTGAATAAGCAGTCGTGGACAGCCGATAAGGGGTGGTCCTCCAGCTTGGGGGTTGGGCGAAGGGCTAACAACCCATCACCGTAAAAAACAGCTTGTTACGAATTCCTACAGTAAGCCTCGGAATAGGACTGATTCTCTGGCACGACCACAGCAAAGGAATAAGGTTTTGAGATTTGGCACTTGGAACGTAACTAGTCTTTATAGAACAGGAGGGGTAACATTAGTAGCAAAAGAACTAGCTAGATATAGAATAGACTTTGTGGGAGTACAAGAGGTTAGGTTAGATGGGAATGGCATATCACAAATAGGAGATTACTTGTTGTATTATGGGGAAGGAAACAATAATCACCAATTAGGAACAGGATTCTTTGTACATAAAAGAATAAAATCAGCAGTAAAAAAGGTCGAATTTATCAGTGACAGGTTATCATATTTAGTACTTAAGGGTAGATGGTGCGACATCATAGTTATAAATGCTCACGCCCCTACAGAAGAGAAAGACGACCATATAAAGGATAGCTTCTATGAGGAATTGGAACATACTTTTGATCAGTTTCCTAGATATCATATGAAAATTTTATTGGGGGATTTCAACGCTAAAGTAGGACGGGAGGATATTTTTAGACCAACTATTGGAAAAGAGAGCCTACACGCAATTAGTAGTGACAATGGAGTTAGATTAGTCAACTTTGCCACATCGAAAAATTTAATTGTCAAAAGTACAACATTCCCCCATAAGGATATACATAAATATACTTGGACTTCTCCGGATGGATTGACACACAACCAAATAGATCACATCTTGATAGATAAACGGAGACATACTAGTATAGTAGATATTCGAACTTTCAGAGGTGCAGACTGTAATTCTGACCATTATTTGGTGATTGGAGAATTAAGAGAAAGATTATCAGTAGCCAAGCGAGTAGAGCAACAAGTTAATATTACTAAATTCAATATTTTGAAATTAAAGGACGAGGAAGCTAAGCAAAATTATCAGGTCGAAATTTCGAATAGGTTTGCCACTTTAGAAAGTTCCGACGAAGTTGAGAAAGAATTAGATGTTAATAGCGTGTGGGAAAATATCAGAGATAGTATCAAAATTGCAGCTGAGCAGAGCATAGGTTATTATGAAACTAAGAAAAAGAAACCGTGGTTTGATGAAGATTGTTGCATGGTAGTAGAAAGAAGGAAACAGGCAAAATTGAAATTCTTACAGGATCCAGTTGAGGAGAATAGAGATAATTATTTCAATGAAAGACGGGAAGCAAGTCGTACACTTAGGAATAAAAAGAGAGGTTACTTGAAGGAAAAACTGAATGAGGTAGAAACAAATAGTAAGAATAAAAACATTCGAGATTTATATAAGGGTATAAAGGAATTTAAGAACGGATATCAGTCAAGGGTAAACGTGATCAAGGATGAGAATGGTGACTTGCTTGCAGACTCTTCATCAATCCTAAACAGATGGAAAAACTATTTTGCGCAACTACTAAATGTACATAGGCCAAATAGAAATGATCGGGACGATATTGAAATACAAACTGCTGAGCCATTTATACCCGAACCCACGATTTCAGAAGTCGAAATTGCGATAGAAAATCTGAAAAAGTACAAGTCTCCAGGTATCGATCAAATTCCAGCAGAATTAATACAAGAGGGTGGAAGTGCATTATATAGCGAAATTTATAAACTTGTACTTGCTATTTGGGAAAAGGAAATTGTACCAGAACAATGGAAGGAGTCCATAATTGTACCTATTTTTAAAAAGGGGGACAAAACCAACTGTGGTAACTTTCGAGGAATATCACTTTTGTTGACGTCGTACAAAATTTTGTCCAATATTCTTTTGAGGAGATTAACTCCGTACGTAGATGAAATTATTGGGGATCATCAGTGCGGTTTTCGGCGTAATAGATCGACTATTGATCAGATTTTTTGTATTCGGCAGATAATGGAGAAAAAATGGGAGTATAAGGGTACAGTACATCAGTTATTCATAGATTTCAAAAAGGCATATGACTCGGTTAAGAGGGAAGTATTATATGATATTCTTATTGAATTTGGTATTCCCAAGAAACTAGTTCGATTAATTAAAATGTGTCTCAGTGAAACATACAGCAGAGTCCGTATAGGTCAGTTTCTATCTGATCCTTTTCCAATTCACTGCGGGCTAAAGCAGGGAGATGCACTATCACCTTTACTTTTTAACTTCGCTTTAGAATATGCCATTAGGAAAGTTCAGGATAACAGGCAGGGTTTGGAATTGAACGGGCTACATCAGCTTCTTGTCTATGCAGATGACGTGAATATGTTAGGAGAAAATACACAAACGGTTAGGGAAAACACGGAAATTTTACTTGAAGCAAGTAAAGCGATCGGTTTGGAAGTAAATCCCGAAAAGACAAAGTATATGATTATGTCTCGTGACGGGAATATTGTACGAAATGGAAATATAAATATTGGAGATTTATCCTTCGAAGAGGTGGAAAAATTCAAATATCTTGGAGCAACAGTAACAAATGTAAATGACACTCGGGAGGAAATTAAACGCAGAATAAATATGGGAAATGCGTGTTATTATTCGGTTGAGAAGCTCTTGTCATCCAGTCTGCTGTCCAAAAATCTGAAAGTTAGAATTTATAAAACAGTTATATTACCGGTTCTTCTATATGGCTGTGAAACTTGGACTCTCACTCTGAGAGAGGAACATAGGTTAAGGGTGTTTGAGAATAAGGTGCTTAGGAAAATATTTGGGGCTAAGCGGGATGAAGTTACAGGAGAATGGAGAAAGTTACACAACACAGAACTACACGCATTGTATTCTTCACCTGACATAATTAGGAACTTGAAATCCAGACGTTTGAGATGGGCAGGGCATGTAGCACGTATGGGCGAATCCAGAAATGCATATAGAGTGTTACTTGGGAGACCGGAGGGAAAAAGACCTTTAGGAAGGCCGAGACGTAGATGGGAGGATAATATTAAAATGGATTTGAGGGAGGTGGGGTATGATGATACAGACTGGCTTAATCTTGCACAGGATAGGGACCGATGGCGGGCTTATGTGAGGGCGGCAATGAACCTTCGGGTTCCTTAAAAGCCATTGTAAGTATGCACTATGGATAAAATATTCTCACACGGAACGTTTAAGAGTGCTCCAAAGATGTTCACTCAACTTTTCACTGTTCATGGTCTTCGTAACGACCACTACTTGCTCCTTGCATTTTGTTTATTACCAGGAAAGTCTGAAAAGAATTATGTCGATGCTTTGAGAGGCTTGGTGATTGAAAATAATAAACTGAACTTGTCATTTTACTCTAAAGGAGTGTACGTGGACTTTGAAAAGGCTATACACAGTGCAATATCGACTGTATGGCCAGATACTGAAATCGAAGTCTGCAGATTTCATTTAGAACGAAGTTGGTGGCGATAAATCCAGAAAGTAGGTTTTTCATCAGAATACAAGAACAATACAGATATTGCAACATATCTCAGTTGCTTTTTTGGCCTTCCATTTCTGTCACCGCAAGAAATGGATTACGAGTATTTGATGAGTATTCAACCACAAGATCAAAGAGTGCAGGAATTTACAGATTTCGTACTAGAATATATTAAACTCGATGCTGCTTTCCCACCAATAATATGGATTGAATTCAAAGGAAGAGTCCAAAGAACAACAAACAGCTGTGAACCATTTCGTGCAAAGTTGAACGCTTTATTCTATACAGCTCATCCGAACATTTTC
This sequence comes from Periplaneta americana, assembly GCF_040183065.1. Lineage (NCBI taxonomy): Eukaryota > Metazoa > Arthropoda > Insecta > Blattodea > Blattidae > Periplaneta > Periplaneta americana. The sequence goes on from NC_091132.1 coordinate 140,042,603, forward strand.
CAAATTATAGAGGTATCGTCAACAACGGTGACTGACTCATTTTCAGAACCTCTTTCCATTTAAAACATTTTTATTGTGTGACAAGTATTTTTTTAAATTTCTAGAATATTTTTCTCAAATGTTTAGTGTCTAATGAATAAGTTAATTTAAACAATTTTTCCAAAGTTATTGAAATTTCTGAAGTCCACATATTTCTTTCCAAAAAAATTAGACAATCTCACCTCCGGCTGAGGTGACTTTTTCTCAACTCTAAAAAAAATTGATTAAGCCTTTACAGGAAAGAGTGAGACAATGCCACTCCTATATTATCATAGAAAATTGAATATCAATATACAATAATAATTTCTATGTATAAGAAAGAAGTCATTTTCACTAGGTGAAGGATATTAACTTAGCGAATAATACAATTTCATGAAAATTTCCATTTATTTTCATATTTTTAAAGTAATTTGAGGAGTACAACAGCAGACACAAAAAACTGGAAAGCAAACAATAATAAAGGAATTATTTGCAGTAGTAATCACTATGGAAGGAGTCCAAAATAATACCTATCTTTAAGAAGGGGGGCAACACTAAACTGTAGTAACTTTCGAGGAATATCACTTTATTTTGTACGAAATTTTGTCCAATATTCTTTTGAGAAGATTAACTCCATATGTAGATGAAATTATTGGGGATCATCAGTGTGGTTTCAGGCGTAATAGACTGAATATTGATAAGATTTTTTGTATTTGACAGACATTGGAGAAAAAATGGGAGTATAAGGGTATAGTACGTCAGTTGTTCATAGATTTAAGAAAGGCATATGACTCGGTTAAGAGAGAAGTTTTATAATTATGATATTCTTATTGAATTTGGTATTCCCAAGAAACTAGTTCAGTGAAACGTACAGCAGAGTCCGTATAGGCCAGATGCTGTCGGATGCTTTTCCAATTCACTGCGGGCTAAAGCAAAGAGATGCACCATCACCCTTACTTTTTAACTTTGCTTTACAATATGCCATTAGGAAAGTTCAGGATCACAGTGAGGGTTTGGAATTAAACGGGTTAAGTCAGCTGCTTGTCTATGCAGATGACGTTAATATCTTAGGAAAAAATCCACAAACTATTAGGGACAACAGGGGAATTTTACTTTAAGCAAGTAAAGAGATAAGTTTGGAAGTAAATCCCGAAAAGACAAAGTACATTATTATGTCTCGTGACAAGAACATTGTAAGAAATGAAAATATAAAAATTGAAAATTTATCCTTTGAAGAGGTGGAAAAATTAAAATATCTGGGAGCAACAGTAACAAATGTAAATGACACCCGGGACAAAATTAAACGCGGAATAAATATGGGAAATGTTTGTTATTATTCGGTTGAGAAATTGTTGTCATCCAGTCTGCTCTCAAAAAATCTGAAAGTTAGAATTTATAAAACAGTTATACTACCGGTTGTTCTGTATGGTTGGGAAACTTGGAGTCTCACTTAGCGAGAGGACCCGAGGTTAAGGGTGTTGGAGAATAAGGTTCTTAGGAAAATATTTGGGACTAAGAGGGATGAAGTTACATGAGAATAGAGAAAGTTACACAACACAGAACTGCACGCATTGTATTCTTCACCTGACATAATTAGAAACATTAAATCCAGAAGTTTGAGATGGGCAGGGCATGTAGAACGTACGGGCGAATCCAGAAATGCATATAGAGTGTTAGTTAGGAGGCCTGAGGGAAAGAGATCTTTGGAAAGACCGAGACGTAGATGGAAGGATAATATTAAAATGGATTTGAGGAAGGTGGGATATGGTGGTAAGGACTGGATAGGACTATTTCAATAAGTATATGTCAAAGTTTCATATAGATTGGATAAAATATGTAGCTACAGTAATTAATTTAATTAGAAATATTGATGCGCCATTGCTACCCATTGCATGCTTTCAGTTTGTAAGATATTTCAATGTCCTTATGGTCAAAGTGTAGCCAATAATGAGATCCAATCACTCCGGTACCTTTGTTTTTTTTCCCCCATTACATCAAGAGAAAAAAATACAGTATTACTTATTCATATTTTTTCCCCTCTTTGAATAATGGATATATATACATATGAAAAAATTTGTATCTCATGTTCTTTGTTACTAAGAAAGAAAGTAGTATCAGGGTACATGCTCCACACCCTTCTGAACATAACTACCAAATTTCATGACTGTATCTTAAAACACTTAGGAGAAAAATAAATTTAAGTAAAGAAAAATGTTAAAACTACATAGTGGTTGGTGGGGCGGTGGTTGGGGCGATTTAAACGCAGCACAAACTTTTAAAAATGGCGACGTAAACACATGCTGTAGAGCCCGTAGGGGTACCAAAATTCGCAGATATGCTATTTAAACTGTAGAGAATTTTTCAATATAATGTGATTTTTGACCCTAAAACAACATTTTTTTGTGGTCCATCGTCTTAAGAGGAAGGAGGAGATATTGTTCTTCTTTAATAGTTGTCCAGAAATATAGGCTAACTTAACGTGTAACAATGGTTAAACTCCAAAGCTGGAGTACACACAGGACCAGACGCGGAGCGCCCCTTCACAACGCGACGCTTTGCTTTACACAACGACCCGTGCGTGACAGCTTAATCCTGTCTGCTTGCGACAACTGATCTGCCGGTTGTGTGGGTTTGGAAAACTACCCTAGTCTAGAAAATGGCGTCATGGTGAATTTTCATTATTTTGGAGGAAGAATAAGAAAGGTAGAAATACTGTTCTTTAGTCAACTGTCCACAGACAGACCTGAACCTCACAAGTGATACCAATGAGGCAACTAAGCCAGGAGAAAAAGGGATAGGGTGACCAATTCCTTTCCCCCTCGGTTTATATCGCCGATTAGCTACATATTATACAAATCAGATTTCAGCTGTATACAGGCAATAAAATTCTTTCTCTGACACGTATCAAGTGAGATGTACTACCTGATAATAGAGTTATATCAGCCAGAACCTCAATCAGAGGTAAAGAGCAAAATAAACAGACAAAATGTTGCCATTTCTCATTTTATCGCTACACTAATACTTTTAACATGCTTTTGAACATAAAATTGCATATTGTGACAGCATATTTTGGACATATTTCGCATTTATAGTGATTGTAAAATCTACCATCTCTTAATGATTGAGTATCTTCTTAAAAATTGTCTACGTCGAGATCGTGAACATGGCCACTCACACATGCGCAATATGCTGCACCATCAGACCGTCTGCTCGGGAAAAAGTTCAAGCAGTCATCCAATGTTGTCTCGTGTCTGACCGCGACTGTCTTGTCGCATCTGATTCTATTGCCATTACATTATAAGAAATCAGTGAAACTGAAATACCATGCCACAAAAGTTGAGTCGCATCTGATTCTGTGTGCACCCGCCGTATAGTTTAACTTACATACTATACTAAGTAATATATTACAATTAAATACAAGTTTAAGATACTTGCAACAACATGAAATAACATAAAATATGCACAACTATGCAATTTCAGGTGCAAGTGCTCTGGAGCTTACAGAAGGCACCTTTCCAGCTTATGGGTCAGACAACAACCATCTGGAATTGTATTCAGATTCTAAGGTATTGGTAAAGCACAATTATTTTTATTAATTCTTTTAAATCATAGTTATGTTATGTAGACATTAAACCACTGAAGTAAATACAGTATTAGCATTACTTAAAAGCAAGACAGCTTACGGATGCTGTATTCTTTAAAATCTCTCTACAAAGGGAGAAAGAACGTTACTAGCGATATATGAAGTGCTTTGGGACATTAATGTTTTATTATTATTATTATTATTATTATTATTATTAATATTATTATTATTATGATTCATGACTATAATAGCCTACCATGAGCAAAATTGTTCAGAATGGAAAGTCACATTATTAATTATAATAGAGTAACCTTCTATGCTTCTATCTTTATGTAGACCTACACCATACTGATTTTTAGCACATCGAAACTGCAGGTTATCTAAGAAACTTAAGCTGTAATATTTAGTACAAGTAGGTAGCTTGAATTGTCGCTTAACGTACTACATAAAATCTTGAGAAACGTAAACAATATGACTCCAATATAATATTAAACTCCTCCTCCTACTGGAAAATTAACACAAAAGTAAAAAATACTGAACTTTGTTTCCAGAGCTAGTGTAGGCCTAATCATGTACTATAGTAATTGGCAATCGATACTCGAAAAAGGTTTACACTCCGAATACTGTTCTGTATTCTAGCCAATAAATTTATTCGCCTGAAGCAATTCGTAACTTCCTCAGTGCAATAAGATGGCACACAGAAAGAAATGGCGGGAAGGCTGTGTTCCGTAATTGATTTTTCTTGAAAACACAAGACGAATAGTATTTATAGAGTGTAAAGAAAGTATGGAATACAACTCATAGTATTACAATTTTTAGTCTTACTATAAAGTACAAACGTTGTTAGAAACAAATCACATTGGTACAGTAGATATTATTGCCAATGTTTTAGAAAATAAAACATGTAGGCAGTAGGTAACGTTTGTGGCAAATATATTTTTAAATCACATTCTACACTGCATACATTTTATCTTTCCCCGCTCGCATGTGGGCAGCTGCACTGTGCACTCCCGCCTCCGCTCAACGTCCTCGAGCGGGGGAAGATAAAATGTATGATTAATTTGTACATATCTGAAATCTCCTTTTAAATGTTATACTTTAAACATAAACATTTCACTTATTTCAGTGAATATTCTTTTAAATACCGATATTAATTACATTTTTGAAGGGCATAAAACTTACATGAAAGTCATACACTGGCCACTTTTATAAATTAATGTCGTCATTTATACTTATGTGCGTAGACCTGCCGGTAGCGTTATTTCTTTCAATTGTATTCCTTTCTGAAATTTCTTCATTCTTAAGTTGATTTTCTCACACCAAGAGATAAGCAAAGGCTTCGTATCTTCAGAGCCGTTGTTATTGAAAGCTTTATAATGTTATTGTAAGCAATAATTATTCTAGAAAGAAAAATCAAATATTTAGGTTATGAACGATTAGGGATGATTCAGAAATTATGAAAACATGTATCTTTTGTATGGAAGCCACTAATTGGAAATCGAATTGGCTGAAAGAGCTGGAACGAGAAATAAACAGATTAGGTCTAAATTGGCTATGGAGAAAACTAGGGTCTATAAACACGAATACTATTGGAGGAATAGTAAAAGAGAGGGCAAACGAAATTTCGAGACAAGATATTTTTAGTAATATTAAAGCCCTAGAATCACTAAAATACTATAGGGAGGTTAAACAGTTTTGGGAACAGGAAGAATATATTAGACTAAATTCAAGGGAAGAGAGAACAGGAATGGCATGCTGGAGATTAGGTATCTGGAGACTCAAGAATAAGAGAGGGAACGTAGAGAACGATAAATGTCCTTTGTGTGGACTAGCGGAAGACGCAATGCATATTGCGTTAAAGTATTAGGCAACGAATGATTTGAGACACAGTTGGGTGGATAAAAAATTTCTACAAATAAACGCTATAGTAGCTTATAAAAAATGAATGGTCCATTAAACGCCAGCAGTCTGCATAAATTAGGAAAATTTCTTTTTAGAGTTAAAATTAGATGGGAAGAGAAAGTCAAAGCTCTAACGGATATGGAATTATAAATTTTGAGTAGTCGAACACGATAGGAAGTCAATGAAGTGAACAGAATAATTTTTAAGAGATTGAGTATAGAAGTGAAAAAGCTAAAGTAAGAGTTTTAAATACAAGAGCTATAGGACTACTTATTATTAGTTTATTATTATTATTATTATTATTATTATTATTATTATTAGGGTGTACAGAGGATACTTATAGGTTCGATATGTAGTTGTTCTTGTAATGTTTGTATAGAGAGTAATGGTGGATTAAGAACTGGAACACATTTAATCCGCCATGATGTGAACAAAGATTGATGAAATAAATAAATACACTATCTACCAAAAAGTAATTGAGCACCCAGGATTTTACGTGCTAGATGCCAAGTTTCGGCGGCTACTATGCAGTGGTATGCAGACAATGTTCACCGGTTGGACTGGCCTGCACAGAGTCCTGATCTCAATCACATTGAGCACCTTTGAGACGAATTGGACCGGCGATTGAGGTTTCGGGAAATGCGGCCAACTTCCATTGTCCAACTGAGAACCATATTGCAGGAGGAATGGCGACGCATTCCAGTGGATATCCTACACAAACTAGTGGAGAACATGCCTGAGAGGGTGGCTGCTGTTATAGCAACAAGAGGTGTACCACGAGGTTCTAAAGGGGCAAAAACAGTGCCCAATTACTTTTTCGTAGACAGTGTATATAAATATTGTAAGCAATAGTTCGCTCCCAAAATGCGCGGAGGATCATCTTACTAATACCAAATATTATCCTGAATGACGTGGCTTGACATTCTCGAGGGCATGACCTGGGACGGATCCTTGCACGTAGTCTTGCTGTGCGTCCTATGTGCGATGATCATCCAAGGCAGTCTGGGTGGCATTCGTTACTGGATTCTAACAGGTGGGCCATCCTGCCTCTGCCCTGATAGAGACAGGTATCATCCTTGGGCGAGTATCTGATAAGCCGCAGGGTCCAACCTTCTCTATATCAGCATTGGAAACGCGTACTACCCCAAGACTTCTCTCCAACTCTCAACTCTTGTATATGATAAATGAAATAAGGGGAAGGTGGAGAGTGTTAGTGGAATGATAGAGGGATGTGGTAGTACCCTAGAAAACCAGCCGTCTAATTAATATTGTTTATAATACTTAAGGAACATGCATATCAATTCGCAGAAGAGCGATAAACATAATAATCTGTCGGTTCGTGATAAGAAACATTTGAAATGCCAAGAATCGTCCGAACACAAAAATCACACTGTGACTTAATCACCATTATCTTTCACAGCGATTTTTCCGGAGCTGTGACAGCAAAAAGCTGTTACACCCACCTCTAATCCATACAAAATCTGAATTAATTGAAGATGATTTTGACAAAAAGAATGAGCTCTATGGAGTCTTAATTACGTACAACAGTCGCCTAGCTATGATTCACATATAGGTCGGAGATGGCGATTTCTCGAAGCTGTGATTTTAGAACTATAGTCACAATCAGAACTAGCGACAAACCTATCACAGCGACAAAATAACAGGGCTTCAAATCAAACCCACCACCAGTATGGATACCATTTCTCTGATTTCAAGAACTTCATACCAATACACGATTACCATTTTATTCATGTGCAACCTGTCTGGTAGATTTTTGCGGATATCTTGGATTGATAACATAATATCAAAGACATTTTCTTCTCTTTGGTCTTCCAGATTTTGGTTCATTCTTTATACTTCCTGTTTCATTAAATTTTTGGACTATGTTGATTATCCTACCCCAGTGTACTCCATTCAACACATAGCATACCTTTTCTTGATTCCTCATTTTGTCTATAAGCAATCATGATTGGGAATTCTATTTTTCTTTTTCAGTGAGGAAACCCAGGATGAACAATTGTCAGGTCAGGAATGAAACATTTTCATTGTTGATTTGTTTTAGTAATATTTTTTAATGGTTATAATGTATATCCCTTGCTTTAACCTCGTAAGTAAGAGTCCAAAAGAGTGAGGTGAATATGATTTCCATCTGCCCCTTCTGATCCATCTCTGTGGAAATGTTGCATTTAGGAATTTTCGAACTACACCAGAAAAGTGCAGAGGAGCATCTTGCTGAAAGATTACATTACTGGTAGCATTGTAAATCTGCGGTAGGCCTACCTACTGCAAGCAGTTTCAACATATCGAGGTAATTCTGTAAGGAGAGAATAATCACTTTATATGTTGCGAAAGCACACTACACTGTCGAACTATTGCACTCATGTTCAACAATGGAATGTGGATTTTTATGAACCAAACTGTCTCATTCTGTCGATGAATAGCCTACATAAATATGTTCAGAAATACGAAAATTGGCCTAATACTACACCACCTAAAAACTGTTCGTCATTGTCAATCCCATGAAGAATATTCGCAGCATAATTGCGTTTTGTTGAATAGGCTTCTCGTTTCTTTGAACTGTTTATCTTAATGGTTAATGTTGTTTTTATGTGGTAAATTTCATTAATCATACGAGAATGTTCACATCAGACAAGAGTAATTCATTCAAATTTGCAAGTCATAAAGTGCACTACCGTACACATTAATTCTTCTTACGTCCATCTTGTTCATTCCAATGATGATAATAATCGATCAGCAAGTAACCATGACAACCATGAAATCAGGCGCGGCGCCAGGGGGTGCTTGCGCACCCCTTCTGAAATCCCTCATCCTCCTTCAGTGCCCCTTTCAGATAACTCATAAGGTAATCTTAGTATTATAGGGTGCGATTCATAGACATTTCGCAGCACGCGCTACGAGCGTACTAAGCTAGCCCCGACTATCCACTGGTTACTTGTACAGAATTCAAATCATATCCTATCGCTAACACTGGTTTATGAATACGAAAAACGCTGATCATCTACCGGAAGCCCGCGCTAAAAGTGTCTATGAATACGGCCCTCAGCGTTTAATCATGTATAGACTGATGATGAATAAAATATAATTTTTAAGTTAAGAAAGAGAGATCCCTTCATACTTTATTTATATTTATGCAATGTTAAAGGAGTGTTATATAGGTATGTAAGTATTTCATTGACATTTATACCGTTGCTCGTAACCAACGATTTATAATCACGTAAAATTTTATTGTCGGACTTTCAAAATAAGTTACTTACAATACATTGTTGTACATTCTTTATGGATTTATTTAAAAATCTAATAAATGCTAATTCTTGTAATTATCATCTAAACTCTCTAAACAATAACGTTTAACTTCTAAATAAACAATAGATAGGCTACGTACATAAATTATTGTTCATTATAAAGGGACAATACGAGTAAGTATATAAAAATTTTCTTGCATTTTGTAAACTTTCGTTTTATTACTTTTTGTTTGAAGTCTTCTGTACGTGTGCTAATCACAGATGCGCTTTGATAAGTTTTGCAGTTCAGCAGATTGTTGCGACAATCGTACACACATAGCGTCGGTCGGCGATCAAAACCTCGTAACTCCATTTACAAGTAAAATCGGTTTTTTGTCATAAACTGGCAACAAATAACATTTCCCATGTTCTATTAAAGCATTGTGACTTCAAATCTTACAGAAGCCATCTACTGACCAATTACAAAGACCTCGTATCTCCCTAGCATTTAATCTCAGACTCAAAACCTCGGATCTCCAGCAGACTGGAATCACGAGGTTTCCACTGCTCTTAATCTTAGACTCAAAAGTTCGGAACTCCATTGGGTGGGATATTACGAGGTTTTAAATACCATGCTGATTGATCATTTGCAGACTGAAACTGACATACGAGGCATTGCGACTGATGCTACGTTAAAAATATTGTACTCTGTCTAGTGATCAGTATGACAATAATCTGCTGCAAACTTCGGTGTTACAGAAGACAACAGTTCAGAAATTGTGCCTGCACTGTATGGAAATAATACGCAGAATAAAGGGAACTGAAATGGCGTTTTATTAGGCCTAAAAGATGAATAAATAAATATGTAATTAAATAATAAATGAATGAATGAGTAAATAAATAATTAAATGCTCTAATTACATTCATTTTATTTAGAACAAGATAAATATTAAACACCATTATTATGGTTCCGCTGTAAACTTCGGTGTTACAGAACATAACACTTTAGAAATTAGTCTGCACTCTGTGGCGGTATTGCAAAAACTCCTGTTACAGACATCAGAATATCCAATACCTCCGTTCAACTCAGTAGTAATACTAAGGCTGATAAGAGCAGTGAAGAGGAATCCACTTAAGTAGTTGTGATGAACACTATATGCCAAAAATAATAGCGTTTAGAACGAAGGTGAATCAGAAAACGAAAATGAAGGGAAGATAAATGGACGAAGTGAGTGACACTTGAAATTAATTGTTGCTGCACTGGTACAGTATACATTATTTTGTTATGGTTTGTTGAAATGGTAATGAAACAATATTTTTTTTTTCATTTACTATTAGCAATAAAGTGGCAAAACTTAATATATAAGAAATCGGGATGCGGCTAATGGAAACTGACAGTCAACAAGAAACAACGAATGAAAGAACTAGATCACATGGAGCTGGCGAAAGATGAGGCAGAAAAATGGAGATATGAAGTAGAAAGACGCATTCGTGTAATGCAAAAAGTAGGTTTTGTAAAATAATTTCAGAAAATCAACTAAAGACAATTTTCGATAATTTCTGGACTAATCTGTCATGGGAGGAAAAAAGATGTTTGTAATAGGGCTTGTAGATTGTATTCCAGTTCAGCGTCGAAGGAGAGATTAAAAAGAATCAAATCGATTTTATACTATGCCCAATTATTTTTCATTGGCAGTAAAAGACAGAAAGTCTGCAAGTCCACGTTTCTTAACACGTTTTCCATAGGGGAATGTGTCTGTAAGAAATGGGACCTAAGCTAACTCTAAATCTATCATCAAACCAAAGAAGCTGTTAAGTTTCTGAGCTGCCTAAATTGGAGTTCTATCATTATCAAACTACTTCCAGAAAAATATTTTTTGAACCAAATTGGCAGAGTAACGCTGCCCTCTACAAAGAATATGAGACATCCTATACATAAAAAATCACAGTCCTGAATAAATATATTTATGTAGGTATGTGATTGAGGAACAAAATTTAAGTCTATTTTCACCTAAAAAAAAACAACACTGTCATTTGTGCTACTTTCGTGATGCAGGAAATGTTGATGATGAAAAATATTAGTATCATATTCTTATAAAATATGAAGCAAGAAAGTCTAAGGAAGCAGACAAAAAAAGACACTAAAAGAGTACTGACTATTGACTTGCAGGATGTACTTCTGTGCTTATCTCTCCATGACTCAGCTCTGTACCATTAAGACGAAACTGAAACTGCATAACTTTACGCTGTTTGAGTCACAATGAAAAGATGTATTTTGTTATCGATGGCATGAGCTGAAGATAGACTAAATTCTTATTAATTTACCAGTATAATAGTGAGTTTTATTTACAAAAAAAAGTACCTGAAGATGAAGTAATTTTGTATAGTGATGAATGTACTTAACAAAACAGAAATAGTATTTTGGCAAATGATTTAATCGCCTTAACCATGAGAAGTGTTCGGGAGTTTCTTGAGATAGGTTACAATCAAATGAAGTGTGATTCTGTTCACTCTACAATAGAAAGAAAATTAAGCAACTGGTAAATTTACACACCTACAGTGTATGTTGAAGCATGCAAACTGCCAGACAAAAAATTAGCCATGCATCATGTAATATCTTCACCATGACTTCTTCAAAGTATGTAGTAAAGTTTCGAGGCACTTCTCCATTGGACTTATTTCAAAAGCAGGAGACCCAACTGTCGCCGACAATTCAGGAATAATTATTGAATACAAATTGAACTTGAATTGTGCATGGAACATTATTTCTAAAAGGATGCCAAAGAACAGAGAAAATATGTCTTTACCACAACTTTATACAAATTCTCACCTACTTGCAGTAAATAAATAAAATTATACCCCATGATTTCAATGTATTCTACGACTTCCTGCAAAACGTCAGCAGACACTTTCTTCCAGTTTAGTGGAAAGTATATAATTTTGTATAAATCCCAACACAACGAACAACAGAAATATTTATAAAATTGGGAAATTAAAAATTAAAATTGTCTTTACAGCGTTTATGTTAATTTTTTTTAACAGTTTGTATAATGGCTATCTGTAAAGTTTGTATTCATTTTTATTGTCGTTAAATTTGTCATAAAATATACAAACATGCCTGTATTCCAATTAAGTGTAGTCACTTACTAATTTGGCATCCGTGTAGTTGTGAAAAACTATTGAGAACACTTAAAAGAACATAGAGTATACGAAAGAAATATGTTCATTTAGTAAAAACCACGTAAATCCAAAGTCCTAACCAGTAACAAAAACCCGTAACTCCACCACACACAAATGTATGTAATTTACAATATATACTGTTATCGTACATTTAATGTATCACATTTCGGTTGCTAAATTCAAAACCACATCGATTTTGCTTTAAAAACATGGTCACAGCAACATTATTTCTTTCTCCTGTAAAATTTTCAATTTTGGAGTTACGAGGTTTTGATCGCCAGCCGACGATAGACAAAATTCTCGACAGTGTTAGTCAATACATACCAAATTAGATTTCATTTCAAACTCCTCTGTACTTTTCAAGTGATAATTATATTGTTCAGTTCCTTGTGCTGAACCACTCAATTCGTCTAATGCAGCGGTGACCAAAACTCGAGCTGCAGTGATTACATGCGACAGTCAGCCTATGAAGTAAGGAAACAGAGTAAAAGTGCTTGGCATGAAGACTACAACCAGTGGTGGTTGCTGTACTAACATCTTGATCAATCCCGCGGATAAAAATCTCAAGCTTTTCTGTATCAGTAATGTCACTGCTGTCATCAAGAGCCAGTGAATAATATACGATTTTTCTTGCTTCTTTTTTTAACCTTCCTCTTCAATATAATCAGAAATTTTCTAAATTCTTCTCTCGATACTTGGTCGAGAAATTCGTAGTTTTTCAAAATTAAAAACTTCTTATAGACAAGTTATTTAAGCTATTTTAATCATTACTCTTTTTTTTTAGAAATTCTGTTATATTAAAAGGCTTTAGAGCACGAAATACTTCAAACCCCATTAAACAGCTGACTTCCTTACATTTATTTTCTTACTTTCTCTTCCTGGCTATGATTTAAGACATGTCAATTCCTAGTGTTTAACAGTTCGTTGGACATAATATTGAATCAGTTTTTCTACAATATTATTATTAAATGAATAACTAATAAATAGTTATTCTCATCTAAAGATTAAGAAGATTCAAACTGAGATAAAACCTAATAATTTTATCTTTCTAGGGAGAAGATCTAAAAATATCAATATTCATGCACATACAGAAGAACACATAGCCTACTTAGTGGTCAATAATAATAATAATAATAATAATAATAATAATAATAATAATAATAATACATTATTCAGCGTGGCAATTAATGTTTCTATATGCTCCTAATTGAACCGTTGAGCAAAGTAAACATATTATATTTTGTCCGACAACAAGAAAAAAGTTCTCCTCCTCATTCTTTACGAAAGCACCTCTCACTGCTTGTAGATCCAGAGTTTGTAGAGCGACATGATACCGCCACTGCTTACCTGCAGTATGTGAATGAAACACACAGCAATGTACAGGAAACTTCTTATACCCGTTTGAATGTCTGATTACACGATGTAATCATGACACCTGCTTTGGTCACCGCTGGTCTAATGGAATAAAATGTTCAATGTGACAAAGTGAAACAAATTTCCGATTATATAGGCAGATTCTTTAGCAATTGCTAATAAGCGTCTTTGAAACGTCGGGCCTGGGCAAGAAACTGAGTATATCAGACTTTCTTGGGAGAACTGCTACTTTCGAGGATGATTTTGCGTAGAGTGATGTAAAAGAGGCGAGTGTTCATGAATTTGAATTCCCTTGTGACATTGCGACAAATATTTCAGTTGGAATTCCACAGCTTATGTTAGAAGCATTACTCGAAAGAGACTACAGGACCAGTAAGAAATAGAGGTGTTTTCTGGCACGGTGCTAAAGAGGCAAGAGGCTTGATTAATGCCATAAACAAAGGGTTTTTGGTACATTTGTTAATTTTCGGTATGCTTCTAAAAGAAATTAAAAATATATCATATCTTGCAAATACAGGATAGTCATATTGGACGAGTCCTTACCAAAGTTGCAGCTGCAAGAAAAAATAAATGTCCCCGGCGCAACAGCCCATTAAGAGCCAGGGCCGACCAACCGACTACTGGCCTCACGTCCATATGCTTCTGCAGAGCTGAACAATCATTCACCCAGAACGGAGTTATCGTGTGGTTAACACGATTATTACCCATCCTTTATAGCTGGTTGTAATCAGATTTCGCTACCTATAGCAGCACCTCAAATGCATCACGATGCTGGGTGGCACCAGTTCCATACATTGGCCGAAATATCATTAGAAAAGGTCAACACCTGTGGAGTAACGGTTAGCGCGTCTGGCCGCGAAATCAGGTGGCCCGGGTTCGAATCCCGGTCGGGACTACTTATCTGATTGAAGTTTCTTCCGGGGTTTTCCCTAAACTCAATATGAGCAAATGCTGGGTAACTATCGGTGCTGGACCCCAGGCTCATTTCACCGGCATTATTACCTTCATCTCATTCAGCCGCTAAATAACCTAAGATGTTGGTACAGCGTCGTAAAAACCTAATAAATAATAATCATCATCATCATCTGCATCAAGATAGGCCAAATTGACCTGTTTCGTCTCAGAAGTCATCCTCCCATCGCCGGCGAGGTCTTCCTATGTCTCTAGATCCTAGGGGTTTATATCGCATTGCTTGTTTTGCCGATCTATTATTCATCATTCTGAGTATATGGTCATGCCAATTCTGTTTATTATTCATGATTTTGTCATTTAAGTTATATATATTCAGCTGATCTCGTATTTCTTCACTTCTCATAATTATGGTCTGTGAGAGAGTATCCGACCACATATCTAAGGAACTTCATTTCTGCAGTTTCTATAGTTCTTCTATTCTTTGCCCAGTTCTCCGAGCCGTAAATCAAAACTGGTACTGCCATAGTTTTGTAGAATTTAAGCATTGTTTCTTTCTGTGTTTTATTTTTTAAGATTTGATAGTTCCACATATATTTTGGAATATATGAACTTTGTTCTTCAGGTCTTCTTCGTAATTAAATGCAACTTCGCAGCCTAAATAATTAAAATGTTGCACCTGTTCTACTATTTTATCATCAATCAATATTTTAGACCTTCTCGGGTATTTCCCCTTTGATGCCATAACTTTCGTAACTAATACATAATCATGAGAAAATTTATTCCCTCATGAGGACTCGAACCAAAACGCATTTCATAACGCGAGTCCTAGGCATGATGCCTTAAACCACGATGTCACGGAGAAGGACGCAGCTACAAGAAATAGATTAAAACAGCTTCGTTTTGCTATTGATTTCAGTTAAGTCTAGCAGGAAGTGGAATGCCTTTGAAATTTAAATAGGTACCAAAGACAGCGATGAACGTCTTAGTCGAACAAGAAGACTTCTAGACCATCTTATATAGGGTGACCGGATTCACATCGATAAAACAGAGGACACAAAGCTTCAAAAGGAGGACATTGTTCTAAAAAAGAGGACAGGAAATATGTAGCCTACTTTGATTTAAGCTTAGGGCTATATTGTACTTTAATTTACGTCAATATACAGTACAGATTTAGGCTTATATCATATTTAAACGTATGTTAATATCTATTTTATTACAAAATAATTATGATAAAAATTAATAATAATGATTTTACAATTAGCTACATATGAAAGTCAAGGGAACTATAATTCTGCAGTGCCTGGGAAAAGTGACATAAGTCAGTTTCCACAAACCTTTTTTGATAATTTATTGACAACTTACACTGGTTTATGTCGATTTGATTTTTTTCTGTATGAATTATTGTAATGGGAGAAATATTTATGTCTCTTTTTCCAAGCGAGCAGATGTTCCGTAAGTTGTCAAATTATCAAAAAAGGTTTGTGGAAACTGACTTATGTCACTTTTCCCAGGCACTGCAGAATTATTATTAAAGAGGACAGAAAATATGTATTTATATTTAGGCTTAGCCTATACTGTATTTAAAATTATGTCAATATCTATTTTATTATAGCATACTTATGACAAAACTTAATAATACAAAATGATTTTACAGTTAGCTACATATGAAAACCAAGGGAACTATAATTATTATCAAAAGGAGGAGCAAAGAGAGTTATGAACGTTGGCAAAGAGCATATTCCGTCGATACTACTGCCACCTACAAAAAAAGGCGTCAAATCAGATAGTTTCAAAATATCAGGCATACAAGTTACGGAAAGGAGGACATTTCCTGATTTTTTAAAAATCCGCCCGGACCCCAGACAAAGCCTAAAAAGGAGGACATGACGGGATAAAAGAGGGCGTCTGGTCACCCTAATCTTGTAAAATTTGTAGTAATGGAAGGTTTCTACTGACATATCTTTCTTCCCAGTCTAGAGAATCGGCAGAATATTTGACCAAAACAGTCACATCCTGGAAGGTATTATTTGTCTACTAGCGTCGTGCATTACAGGCACTAAACTCGGTTCAAGTTTGTCGAGTATGGCGAAGTTTGATATTCGTCGATGATCGCTCTGCAGAATGAGGCCTGTTGTGTTTGTTCCATCTTGTTATACAAATATTCGCTGTCCTCCACTCCCATCGCTTCATGTTTTAACTGCTTAAGGGGGTTAGGTACAGCTTATAGCAGTCAAATTTTGGGAAATATTCAACATTTTTTTCTGCATTACTCTTTCTTGCACAATAATGAAAATTGGTACGTATCTTTAAAACACTGTCCTTGTTCTACATGAAAAAAATATTTTTACGATTAAAAAAAATATTTACTTTTATTTCCCCCCCCCCCCAGTTCACTGTGGAGTGATGAAGCATTTCTCACATAACATTCTGTGATGAAATTTTTTGTGTGTATTTATACATGTCATTAATTAGGAACATTAAATCCAGACGTTTGAGATGGGCAGGGCACGTAGCACGTATGGGTGAATCTAGAAATGCATATAGAGTGTTAGTTGGGAGGCCGGAGGGGAAAATTACCTTTGGGGAGGAAAATTACCTTTGGGGAGGCCGAGACGTAGATGGGAAGATAATATTAAAATCGATTTGAGGGAGGTGGGCTATGATGATAGAGACTGGATTAATCTTGCTCAGGATAGGGATCTATGGCGGACTTATGTGAGGGCGGCAATAAACCTCCGGGTTCCTTAAAGGCCAGTAAGTAAGTAAGTATTTATACATGTCATATCTACAATATGATGCAAGATCACTCCTTTACCTTTGATAAATTGTCTGATAAAATATAAATTTATTTTAAAAATGGTCAAATATCAGTATTTTCTTCTAACACAAAATAAAAAAATATTATTTATTAAGGAAAGTGGTTGAAGGAGCATGATATTGTAAAAATGAGTTTCAGCAATAAAATAAAAGAGAGAGAACATGAAAAAGTTAACAAGTTTATGAGTTACGAGGGAAACGCTTCATCACTGCACAGTGAACTGCCACCATTTTTTATTTTGAAAAAAAAAAATATATATATATAAGTAATTTTTTAATATATATATATTTTTTTTTCATATAGCAGGACAGTGTTTTACACATACCAATTTTCATTATTGTACAAGATACAGTAATGGAGGAAAAAAATGTTTAATATTTCCAAAAATTTTACTGCTGTAAGCTGTACCTAACCCCTTAAGGATTTAGCACAGATCTTGCGATTAGTTTTTCATATAAAACGAAGTTCGTAATGTTTTGTTGCCTCTCTCATGTTCAAACATTGCAGGACACTAATGTCTACATCCTGCTCGTGAAAATTTCTAAACACTGATGAACTACATACACTACAACTTACTGTAACATGGATGATGTTCAAGCAGAAGTAAAATTGATTCCCAAAGCCACAAGTCGTGCTAAATATGAGAATAATAAAGTCATAAATAATATTTTCCACTCTGTGAAATTACGTCCTTGCATATTTTCATGACCGAAACTCACAATAGGCCTAATAACCATAACAATTTATTTTTCGAATGTCTAATGTATTCTTTTTGTACATGCGTTGTTTAAAATATATATGCGCAACAGGAACTTGGCCGTTTTGGCGATCCAGAACGACATAGTGAAAAATTAGGTAAAAATACTCTAATTCACAAATTCAACCGGTAACCATAACAGATAATTCTGTAGGACCAAAAAAAAAATAATATTTAAGTAAATTCGACCGGAGACATGAAAACTGTCGCATAGCACTACATTAACATCACGTCACACCATGCTAAGGTATAGGTCTCGCAAGCACGGAATACCGACGGAAGGAATGCGAATGAAACACTGCAATAAGGAAGAGCGGGCGATAGGAAAGGTCACGAGATAACTTGAATGATATTCAAGAGTACAGTCGGAAGAGAAATGACATCGATAGAATCAGTCTTGCGTTGTGAATAGTTACATTATGACTTTAGTTTGTTCTCTTGCATGTGAATACGTGTCTTGTATCGCACGGTATTATTATTTCATTCGTAAACATATGTTGCGCGTTTAATTAGCTTCGAATTTTTCTCTTGCTACGTTCTTTATTTCCACAGCGATGTCCTCATTTGTTCATCTTCTTGGAAGAGAGAGTACTTCCATCGGCCCGCACCTTTCCTCCCTCGGCTTGCCTACATACACACATCAAAACAGACAGCAACGCCGCCAATGCTTTTCGGTAATCGTTCCTTGCGCGAGCTATAATATTCTAAGTACATGAAGACCCTATGCGTAGGTTAATGTATGTGTGTAGCCTATATAGCCTATATGAGAATAAGTGTATACGTAAGTGTTAATTTAAATCAGGAACATGAAATATTACGGTACATTTTCGTTTCATAGATAGACTATTAAATCTATTACTAATCTAGTAATACTAACTCTGCCAGCGAAAATAAAACATTCTATTTTATTCTACTAACAGCACCTTTCATTGTATATATAGCACCCAATTCGCACCCTCAACTGTGAAATTTTGGTGCCGCCACTGCAAAAAAAAAAAAAAAAAAAAAAAACTTGAAGAGTTAAAGGTAGGCACTCACCGGAACGAAATCGTTCGGCGCGTACGGATTTTTATTCTTTGCACTATTTTAAATTGACCATCGCCCACTCGACATATCATCTCTGCATGCATGACTAAATATCATCCAGAATTCTGGCCAGAGAAATCTAGACGGATTTCCGTACAGGTCAAGAACGAAATAAAGAAAGCCACGGCAATATATCGATTCCAAGGCCTTCAATCGCGGTAATACCACAGTCTAGTATATACAGTCACGAAGCTTGAGTTGTGAGGGTACTAGGAACAATAGACCGTGCAGGTACTATTTCGCATTGTCTGTGATGAGGCGATAGTAGCGATCCTAGTGGTTAGTAACTGTCTATGGATGCATATTTACTACATATTGAGCTTCGTGACTGTATATACTGTACTAGACTGTGGTAATATACTGAAGGCATAAATGAAATGGATGACGCTAAGTTTATTACGTTATTTCTTCTTCCAAAGCTAAGGCAATTAAAAATACAACATCCTCAGAGCTACGGTACTCATTTTATTTCCAGATTTAGTACAGAATATTACAAGGAAGTAATGTTCTCGCTCTATCGGTAAATAATAACACTATTATATGATAAATTTGGAAATGCAGAGTAAAGGAGCGATACTATAACAGAAATCCGAATGCGCCGAACGAACCCATTCTAGTAAGCGACCACCTACCTTTATTCTTTTATTTAGTGGTTGTTTCACATCTCTCTCGTGTTTCAATGCAATAAAATTGTATGATCATAATCATTTAAATGCCCAACATGATTTTACGTACAATCCTATATATGTGTTATAATAAAATTATTAATTTAAGTTAAAATAAATTTTGTGTGTAATTCATTACTTCATAAAATATAGATATTATAAAATTACAGCATTATTTTCTACTAATTATAAATGTAAATAAATTACTTCAAATCAGTGCCAATGTCGAAACTGATGTATTATCACTAAAGAACCTCATAATGAAGAATTGAACCACTCATTTAAAAGATGTCATAAACTGAAGTACAGTTTGATCACGAATACAATGACGGCCCAGTTCAAAAGGGAAACAACTCAAAATTTGAAGTTCTGAGAAACCTGCATTTCTTAAAGTTTTAAGTTACTGCGAAAAATCAATGGATCGTTGAAATTACTTCAAATTATGTTTATGATGTTTTATATATATCGTAAGTTTCAAATTAGTGTGTGTTAATTGGATTTTCTATTAGACAACATTAAGATATATGGATCATATGCGGAGGCAAAGAGGAAGGTAGACAATAGGAAAAACTGGAGAATGCTGAGTTCGCCTTTGGGCAGAGCACTATGAATGAATGAATGAATGAATGAATGAATGAATGAATGAATTAGATTCTTTAGAGCAACATGAAGCTTTAAAATTCAGATTTCTCAAAATTTTAAATTTTAAGTTGTTTCCCTTTTGAATTGGGCTGTCGATATATTATTCAAAATTACTATGAAAGAAACTGTGTTTAGAACGTAAATAATATGTTTACTAAGTATGAAAATATGAAAATAAATTGAAATATTTATTAATTAGTTACGTCTTGGTTTTTATGTTAAAGTAGAGAATAAGTGTAATTAATTAAAACTTGATAGTGAAATACTCAGTATGTTTGGAATTTTTAGTACATGAGCAAATCATCATAATCTAGCTCATAATGTTTATTATTATTTCGAATTTTTAGTACATGAGCAAATCATCATAATCTAGCTCATAATGTTTATTATTGTTTGGAATTTTTAGTACGGGTACATGAGCAAATCACCATAATCTATCTCATAATGTTTATTATTATTTGGAATTTTTAGTACATGAGCAAATCACCATAATCTAGTTCATAATGTTTATTATTGTTTGGAATTTTTAGTACATGAGTAAATCACCATAATCTAGCTCATAATGTTTATTGTTTGGAATTTTTAGTACATGAGCAAATCACCATAATCTAGCTGATAATGTTTATTATTGTTTGGAATTTTTAGTACATGAGCAAATTACCATAATCTAGCTCATAATATTTATTATTGTTTGGAATTTTTAGTACATGAGTAAATCACCATAATCTAGCTCATAATGTTTATTATTGTTTGGAACTTTTAGTACATGAGCAAATCATCATATTCTAGCTCATAATGTTTATTATTGTTTGGAATTTTTAGTACATGAGCAAATCACCATAATCTAGCTCATAATGTTTATTATTGTTTGGAATTTTTAGTACATGAGCAAATCACCATAATCTAGCTCATAATGTTTATTATTTTTAGAGCAATACAATAACCAAGCGGAAACATGTTAGTACAGTTCGCTCAATGCCTGGATCACTAATGAAATCAAAAAATCACTACCAGCAACAAGTTGCTAATGAAGGAAGGAGCAACCACAATGCAGACACCAAATGGGCAGAAAACACGACCACTGTGGAGCTGAATGAAACATCAACTGGCACTCCCACTACAACAAGTGTTACTACAGTGGAAACAACAACAGACGAAATGAGTTCAGATACAACTACCATCACATCCACAGTAACAACAGATGTTACTACTATCCAGTCCACTACAGTGTCGCTGCTGTCTACACTGGAAGCTTCGGAAGACGTCAAGGTGAGTGAAAGTGACGTCCAAGAGAGACAGGGGGACTCTCCAACAGAAGGTACAGCCGACGAGAGCCTGATGACCACAGTTACGACTACTTTCAGTGATGAAGATGAGAATCCCATGACGATGCAAACAGAAACAACGTTCATGACGTCACTACCTACAACTATGATCATACCAGAAGATATGTATGTGGCAAACATAACAGTTCACAGTAATGTCACTATTGTTGAAAGAGAAGACAACAGTACTGCTGTGAATGGATCGCTGCCACCTGTGCGAGCCATTTCACCTGAAATTGAAGCTATTCTGAACATCACTCATAAGAAAGACGACGATTATGAATACGACTATAATGAACCTTCACTGCCACCATCTCTGCCCAATTTGAGGTAAATATAACTATCACTATTACTACGAAACTAAACATTATTTGCTTAATTCTTATCTGCATCTTTTACTAGACAATATTACCACCAACATCACCACTACTACCACAACCACCACCACCACCACCACCACCACCACCTTTGTCTTTGTCCTCTTTCTCGTTTTTTTCAACATAACAATTTTTCTTATTTCTTTCTTCTCCATATTCCCCTCTATTACTTCGTCACGATCACCACATTACTATTATTATTATTATTATTATTATTATTATTATTATTATTATTATTATTATTATTATCACCATCATCATCATCATCATCATTTTCCTTCTCAATTTTTCTACTTTTTCATTTAATCTCCTATCGACTTAATTTCCTCTTCTTTTTTAGCCTTTTCTTTCTTATACATCTTGATTACACAACTTTTAACACTGTATAACTTCAGAATATGTATGATAAGACTTTCTTGTGT
The DNA here is from genome assembly GCF_040183065.1 of Periplaneta americana. Taxonomy (NCBI): domain Eukaryota; kingdom Metazoa; phylum Arthropoda; class Insecta; order Blattodea; family Blattidae; genus Periplaneta; species Periplaneta americana. The sequence goes on from NC_091132.1 coordinate 140,064,906, forward strand.
TAAATTCTAACGTACCTTGTTTACATGTTTCGACCTATTTATGGGTCATCTTCAGAACTGGTCGTTGTTGGTCTTGGCGCCTCTTGTTCTGTTTCCTGTGAGGGTGCGTTCGTGTGGTATAGTGTAGAGTCAAAGCGTGTGTGTGTTTTGAAATTGAGTTGTGTGTCGAGAATTTCGTTGGGGTGTGTTTTCGTGTATCTGTATATTTCATATTGTTCTAGTGTGCTTAGTTTCTGGCTTTTTGGTTGGATGTGTAGTATTTCCATGTCTGTGTTAATGTCTCTGTGGGTGTGGTTAGCATTTGTGATGTGTTCTTTTTCTTTTAGTTTCTCTTCTTCTTCTTTATTATCACTGTCAATGATATTATTTTCCCGGTCTCTTCTCACGCTTTGCATTATCATCACATCGCCATGGGCATTAAAATTTGTAGATAGAAGTCTGCATCAGATATGGTTGAGGGCGAAATTTTTCTATTTTTTATTATGGATGCTCTGTTCTCTTTCAAGCAGATTATCCATTCAACTATCTCTGACCTCTTCCATTTTATACAGAGCGAATCAAACCTAGGGAACCGACACTCCAGCTGTCTCTTGGCACAGGAGTCTGGCAAGCAGATCGCCAACTCTCATGAATAACATTCTTGACATTTCACAGCATTACAGTCTGGCAAGTGATCTTTTTCGTGTAACTAGTGATTTATATATTTAACCAAATGGAGATAATTTTACGTGAAATTCAGAGCAGTTGTTCAAAATGTCCTCCATTAGTTCTATACACATGTTGCAGCAATGTATGAAGCTCTAGGTTACTCACTGGATCTCATCCTAGCTGATACTGCATAATAGCCTGAGCATCCATAGTATGCGGGTTGTTTTTGTACACATTTGTTTAAGAGTATGGTACTCCATAGATAAAAGTCACACACCAAGAATTCTGGAGAGGGGTAGGTCATAATCCAATACTTATTACTCTGTCATAGAAATTTCATGTACAGCTTTCATTGGATGCTCCAATGTGTGTGATGAATATAGTTCAGATAGCTCAGTAGCTGAGATTGACAGTGTAGAGTGCCAGCAGAATTGTGTCATCAATGTAGTGCAACAACTGGTAAGGAAACCCCAACTACTATGTCATGTGCTGGGCTTAAGGGGTTAGGTACAACTTACAGCAGTAAAATTTTGGAAATATTCAACTTTTTTTTTTCCTCCATTACTGTATCTTGTACAATAATGAAAATTAATATGTGTAAAACACTGTCCTTCTGCTATATGAAAAAATATTTTTACAATTTAAAAATATTATTAACATTTATTTTTTTTTTTTTTTCAAAATTCAGTTCACTGTGCAGTGATGAAGCATTTCCCGCATAACTCAAAAACTATTCAACATTCTGTGATGAATTTTTTTGTGTGTATTTATGCATGCTATATCTACAATATGATGCAAGATCACTTCTCTTCCTTTGATAGATTGTCTGATAAAAAATAAATTCATTTTAAAAAATGGTCAAACATCAGTATTTTCTTCTAACACAAAATAAAAAAAAATATTATTTATAAAGGAATGTAGTTGAAAGAGCATGATAGTGTAAACATGAGTTTCAGCAATAAAATAAAAGAGAAAGAACATGAAAAAGTTAACAAGTTTATGAATTGTGAGGGAAACGCTTCATCACAGCACAGTCAACTGCCAACATTTTGAATTTTGAAAAAAAGAATATAGGCCTAAGTAATTTTTTTTTTAAATCGTAAAAATATTTGTTTCACATAGCAGAAGGACAGTATTTTACGCATACCAATTTTCATTATTGTACAAGATACAGTAATGGAGGAAAAAAAATTGAATATTTCCAAAAATTTTACTGCTGTAAGCTGTACCTAACCCCCTAAAGCAAACCTAAAATACCGGCATTCTTACCAAGCTGCAAGCAGTGCATCGTGTTTTCACAACCAAATGTACAGAACATAATGGAGAACATTTTGAGCAACTGCTCTGAAATTCAGATAAATTATCTCCATTTTCATAAATGATTAATTCACTAGTTATGCAAAAGATCACTTGCCAGACTATAGGTTAGTCAGCCAGTAAGAATGTTATCCTCGAGAACTGGCGATCTGCTTACCAGGCTGTAGTGTAGGAGATGCCAGTCCCTTAGGTTTGTCTAGCTTTGTACTATAGTTTCATTTTCTTAGCAACAGTTAATGTACAGAATTCAACTAATCATTTTGATACCAAGTCCTACTCACTTCACTCTAGAGCTATTTTTTTTTTTTTTTTTTAATTTCAAGGATATAATGTAAGTTATACAATTGAAGACATTATTACAAAAACAGCCCAAGTCATTTTTGATGAAATTGAGTTGACACATTTGCTACGATTTTAAATGTTTATAGACTCCAAAAACTGCCCATGTAAAGTCCAATAGACACAAGGATAAAACACCAGTTGAACGAAAATAGATGACATGCGTTATTCTTTTGTTCTCCTGAAAAATTACAATTTTGACAACGGTTGTGTTTGTAATAATGTCTTCATTTCGTAGTATGTATCTTTCTTTAAATAAATTGAAGGGCTTAGTGGAAGAAGGGGGTATCCCTCAAAAGTATGTTTTTGAGATATTTAGCATTTTGTTAGATTCTCTGTAACTTAAGGAAAATAATAAGGATCACAAAGTCTTTTGGGTAATGTGTTAGGTAGGTATTGAACTAACTTTCTGCAAATGTAGAGCATAATATCTTGATTATTATTGTTATTGTAGGAAAATTTCACTTATGATATACTATATTTTACAACAAAGAAAGAAAAAACTTTGAAAGGTATTAATCAAAAGACACTTAAATAAGATTCATTTGTTTGTCTGTTGAGTCAACTGTCCGAAGACAGGTCTGAACCTCATAAGTGATACCAACAAGGCACCACTTATGAAGCAACTAGACCAGGAAGTAATGGGTTATGATCATTGTTTTCTACTTCACATCCATTATCTGATTTCAAATTTAAATAAAAGTTGTGATGAATTGGAGGTCTGAACTTTAATATGGACAGTATGTCAGGACGCTAAGCAGCTTTGATGAGCATTCCATCGGGGTGCTTTGGTTTCATAACTATGCTTGCTATGCAGAGTGTTAAAAATATCCAATATTTTAGGAGGTGCAAGTATGCATCAAAACAAGAAAATAATGTCTAATAAACATCGGTCCTACAACACATACTTTCTGAACACTTCTTCATAGGAGGTGCCTAATCTAATGTCCACTCATCGCAATGCATTTCTCTGCCCTTTGGAGTAAGGAATCACGCACTCTTTGAAATTGACCTGATTCCTTTATGTGTCCCCATAACAAAAGTCTAGGAGATTTAGGTTTGGGGAACGAGCAGGCCAAGGTGTGGGGCTTCCCCGACCATTGCAGTGGTGTGTGTCATCGTGTATGAACCACATCTGTGTCCCCATAACCAAAAGTCTAGGGGATTTAGGTTTGGGGAACGAGCAGGCCAATGTGTGAGGCTTCCCCGACCATTGCAGTGGTCTTGAAATGTCAACATCAGGTGTTCACGTACATTGTGGTGAAAATGTGCTGGTGCGCCATCGTGTATGAACCACATCTGTAGTCCTGCTGACAAGACACATTCTCCAGCAAGGCAGGCAATACGTTAATAAGAAAGTCCTAAAAGTCTCTGTGGTAGCACATATGGCCCTATTAATCTTTCACCAAGAATGCCTGCCCATACGTTGATTGAGAATGGGTGCTGATGCCTCGTTTCTTCAACTGCATTGGAATTTTCATCAGCCCACACATGCTGATTATGAAAATTCACAACACCATCTCTGCTGAACCCTGCTCATATCCGCAACCAGACTTTTGTTTTCAGTATTCCTTGCGACGTATCATTATTCCATGCCAAAGGTGTCAACTACGGTATGATTTTCTGGTAGTCTGCTGTATTGTAAGGCAGAGAAATTCATTGCCATGAATGGACGTCACATTGAGCACCTCTTATGAACAAGTGTGTGTTGTAGGACCCATGTTTATTAGACATTATTTTCTTATTTTGATGCATACTATCACCTCCTAAAATAGTGGATACTTTTTAACATCCTGTATTTGGTGGCTTTTCTTTTCCTGTATGTTAGTGAACACTTTAGCAGACATTACTTTGTCTGTGCGTGTAATATATTCTTTTCCACTGTTTCGTGCCTTCTGTCTGCTGTTGTCTTTCCATTTTATGGATTTCTTTTCCTCTTTTTGCTATTATTTGTCTTATTTTCACCATTTCGTCACTTACAAAAACATTAGTACGGTCAACATCCGCCATGTTGCTTGGAAACTTATTGTATCAAAGCAGTATTCTCCCATTGGTCAGTTAGGTAAACAGCTGGCCAATCAGAACCAAGGTTTCAAGGAACTGTGGGATACCTCCTTATTCCATTCAGAATTTTGATACAACTTACAAAGCCCTTTCATATGTTCATATTTACTTTAAAATGGGACTATCCCATACTTAAATAGCACATTAAACTAACAGTAGATGGACTCAGCTTTCATAACACGAACTTAGTTCATTTTTTACCAAAATGTGGGATACCCCCTTATTCCACTAACCTCTTCAATTTATCTTGATAAATTTTCATTAACGTTATTCCTCAAAATGTGTCTAATGTCGTTTAATTTTTTAAGGTAAAGGTCCAAATGTGTACAAAGCTAATGGGATTGTTATAGTTTAATTTCTCTAAATACAGATTTTATTATAATCTAGAAAGTACTGCTTATCTGTAATATGCTAATTTAAATTCAAGAACCACTGTCCTTTCTTAAATCGTTGGTGCAACTTATTACAGTACTGACAACCAATAAAATAAATTTTCATTTTGTAAGCTATACGTAGAGTCGCCTTGGTAGCCCAACTGGCAGAGCAATGGCTCAAAATAATTGCGAAATCGGGACTTATATTGTGATTTTTATTCTCTACTTTAACCACCACACACCCGACAACAATGTGACTTTTATTCTTAATAATTCACCATACAACAATGAATATTCCACTCAACACAATAGTCGTTATTGCACTCCACATGACAGCAATGGCAATACATGACGTGTATTATTGAGAAGAACAATACTCCTAATTTCAATTAATCTTCACAATGCACTGTGTGCAGAACAAAACTGTCAGTTCTCAGTTCACTTGCCTTGGCTAATTCTTCTAGTTCAAGGTCACTGCACGTCGAACCCCGGTCTTCCAGATGCGGTTCACTGCATGTCGAACCCAAGTCTTCCAGATAGGGTTCACTGCACGTCGAACCTAAGTCTTCCAGATGCTGTTTACTGCATGTCGAACTCAGGTCCCCCTTGCTCGCTGCTGTCCAAGACAAGACTTGAAGACTGACTGACTCGGCCGTTCACTGTGTTATTTATTACACCACATGTTCTGGAATCTTCGATTCGCATGGCTTTTAGAATCTTCGAGAGAATTCCGCTTCTAGATGTTTCCCTTGCTCTCTCTGCTCCGTGCCATCACCATAGTTCTCCTACCCTCGCTCTGTACTGCGGTACAGCTCCTACCGAAGCTCGAGTTTCCGTTTCCCCACGCCTTCCTTCTCGCTAGATGCGCATGCACACTCCTGAGGCAACCAGAACAATCCAGACTGGTGCCACAATATCTTGGTGATGGCGGAGTTATATTTGTGATGAACAAAGCCAATGTTCCTGAGAATTTATCTCTGTCACTCTCCATTATTATTATTATCATCATCATCATCATCATCTCAGTAGTGCCCATTTAAAATGGTGCACATGGATGTAGTATTATGACTACTGCACAGATGGCATCAGTCTGAGAAGGTGTAGTACACTACTCGAGGACGAAAGGGTGCTTTAGCAGGACATCACCTGACATTGAGCCTACATGGCTGAATCGACAAATGGCACCTCATATCTGAGTCACGATATCTACAAAAAAGCTATCACTTGGACTCAAATAACCATTCCCACATAAAGGAGTGGTAAGGTACAAAAACCTCGGGCTGTTATGCTAGCCTTTGGGCCCGTGCTCCTTACGAAGGAAAAAATTAAGCTACAATTTGACATATAATTTAAAAAAAATATGTACACACATTACTGTTGCCATTTTAGTAGCATTAAAGGTCCGAGTTCAAATCCCGGAGACCGTAAGTTGAATCTCTGATTAACAAGACGATATGGATGAATACTCTAGTTTCCTCTGCCCTTAATCCATAATTTCTTCATCATTAAAACATTAGAAATAATCCCGTCACAGATTCAATAGCAATGCAGAACTGCTGTATCATAACATTTTCTCCAGCACACGAAGTTTCTATGGTGGACAGTTTATGGAACAAGTCAGTAGTCACGGGAATTCCTTCAGTTTATACTCATGCCCGAGTATTCGGCCATAGCACCATAAAAGAAACAAATGATATTAGGTAAGGTATGCTGTTCTGGAGGAACAATGACGTAAGTACAACCTAGAATGTTTTTCAGGAGAAGCAAAAAACAGGATCTTATTTAGATATAAATAGATACAGAGTGTATCATGAGGTTTTCCCCTGGTTTATGGAGGTGATCCCTGGTGTTATTTGGAACAAAAAATGTAAATATAGTAATGGGGTGACATTCATAATTAAGGAGTTACAACAGGTTTTCGAAACACGCCATGGTGTATGTAGCGCTAGATATGTTTGCGCAGGACTAACGATGTGTGGGGGGCGGAGGACTGTAACGATCAAACACTAAGCAGTAGATAAGCGAAGCGAGTGGTACTTTCTCATAACAACAAGCACGTTGTTGATACAGCAGTCTCTGTTTACATGTGAATTTACGAAATGCTACACGCGCAGTGCACAACCATGCAAATCTTTACCTTCAGATGGAGGGAGGAAATTTTGAAAATTTGCTTTAAATCCACTCTACATGCAAGAGACTGGTACAAAATGAAACACTTGTTTGTATTCTAACTATGATTTCCATTTTTACCAGTGACATCCTCAAATAAAATTTTTTTCTGCTTTTTTCAAATTGTCGTAACTCCGTAATTATGAATGTCACCCCATTACTGTATTTACATTTTTTGTTCCAAATAACACCAGGAATCACCTCAATAAACCGGGGGAAAACCTCATGAAACACCCTGTATAAAAATAAATAATAAATACCAGTATTTGATAAAAATAGGCCTATTATGACAATCGAAATGAAGCAAAATATTCTAATTTTTGGTTACTTTTAAATAGTACTAGTTATATATATATATATATATATATATATATATATATATATACATCTTGATTACACAACTTTTAACACTGTATCACTTCGGAATATGTATGATAAGAACTTTCTTGTGTTAAATTTTAACGTACCTTGTTAACATGTTTTGACCTATTTTCGGTCAACTTCGGAACTGGTAGTTGTTGGTCTTGGTCTCAATTTCAAAACACATACACTCTTTGACTCTACACTACGAACGCACCCACACAGGAAACAAGAGGCGCCAAGACCAACAACGATCAGTTCCGAAGATGACCGAAAATAGGTCGAAACATGCTAACAAGTTACATTAAAATTTAACACAAGAAAGTTCTTATCATACATATTCCGAAGTACTAGTCAGATATGGGTGATTTTAATATTCACCCCAATTTTGCAGATGTGTCATTGTTTTTTTGGAACAGCAATATGATGAATATGACATTTTTCTAAACCATAACCCATAGGGTCGTTATTTATCCTCAGTGAATTCTTCCTCTACTCTTTGATAAATTAACATCATATACAAGGAACATTAAAAAAATAATGCCCCACATTCTTTTCTCAGATTATATTTAATGAATATTACTGTAGTTTGGTGACAGTATAAATGAATGTTTCTTTTTCACATACTATTTTTCTACATAGTCTCCATCACTTTGTACGACCTTATGCCAATGTGCAACGAGTGCATGTATTCCTTGCCAGTACCAGCTCTTGTCCTGCATGCGTAGCCACTTTCTTACTCCATCATTTATGCTGTTGTCACTTTCAAAATGAGTTCCATGCAAAGAATGGTGGAGAGACTAAAAGTGGTGGAAGTCTAATGGTAATAGATCTGGGCTGTAGGGTGAATGGGTCAGCATGATCCAAACCATTTTGATAATATGTTTCCAGGTTTGCAGACTTACTATGTGAGGGCATACATTTTCATGTTGGAGCAACTACTGGATTCTTGCTAGGCTGAATTCGCTCTAAACGTTTCTTGAGTTTGTTCAGAGTGTTGGAAAATTTGTTTTTAAATTATGTTTTATTTAACGACACTCGCAACTGCAGAGGTTATATCAGCGTCGCCGGTGTGCCAGAATTTTGTCCCGAAGGAATTCTTTTACATGCCAGTAAATCTATTGACATGAGCCTGTCGCATTTAAACACACTTAAATGCCTCAACCTGGGCCGGGATCGAACCTGCAATCTCGAGCACAGAAGGCCAGCACTATATCGACTGCACTATCCAGGCCGACTTCAGGGTATTGATGGTACATCTCTGAGTTAATGGTTGTTCCTCTTGTCATCACATCCACAAAGATGACTCCTCCACAATCCCAGTGTTCAGCATGTGACACATCTCGGAGTTTGGTTACTGCACATCCTGATGCCCGAACTTGCTGAAACCACCGCCTAAGTAACTGTACAACTATCACACACTGCACACAAACGTTTATGGATAGCTCGTGTCAGTAGATTTACTTCATGTAAAAGAATCCCAACAAGACAAAATTCCAGCACACCGGCAATGCTGATATAACCTCTGCAGTTGCGAGTGTCGTTAAATAAACCATAATTTAAAAACAAATTTTTCAACACCCTGAACAACCTCAAGAAACGTTTAGAGCATGTATTCCTTCGTACCTGTCGTCTCGCTTCACTTACCCTTCTTCCCACCACAATCTGAACACACGCTCTCGCCATGAAAGAATACTAACAATACCATCCCATCGTACCTCCTCATATTCATCCTCTTTGATAATAGCCCTGCCAAGACTCTGGAATTCGTTACCTGCTAGCATCAGGGACTGTCGAAATAAAATTGAATTCAAATGCAAACTTACTAGGCACTTGGTTAGTAATTGAGACTCGTTCAGACATGGTTTCTTGTAAATAGTTCTCTTAATCTATCAAAAAATATTTCAATATCCGGTAATTTCATCATTATAGAATTTTGTTATTCTCGGTTTAATTTGTAATTCAGTAAATACAAAAATATTCTTTGTTCTTAACTTCTATGATAAAATGTCTAGCTTTCATTAATCAGGTAATCTTGTCATACTTTAATTTTTATTGTAATTGTAATTGTGAATGTAATATTAATTGTAATTTTATTTTTCATATTATAGTTGTAATCCCCTGGTAGAGGGGCAGAGATCTCTACCAGAGTTAAATAAATAAATACTACTACTATTAATACTACTACTTTCGTTTTCAAGAACCAAAAATTCAGTCATTGGTCGCCTCTTGTAATCGAAATCTGCAACAGACGTCATTTTAACAATTCACTACAGCTCCACCATCTGTTGGTATGACTTGCAACTCAGTACCGGTACACGCACGGAAGAAACATCAGATTTCAAGCCCTCAACAGTGCACTTTTCTATCTTTGTTAATGACTGATAAAAATTGTGGGGCATTAGGCATAGTTTTGAACGACCCTTGTATTATAAAACAGTAAAAAAAGCAACATTTATTGAGGTATTTCCTCAGTTCTAGGTTATATTTGAAACTTTTCTCTTTACAGAATAGAAAGTAGTCACACAGGTTTCCAGTATCTGAATTTATCATAAAAGCTACGGTATTTTGAAATGTTAATATAAAATACTCTGAAGAAACTGCACTCGGTAGAAGAAGATCATATTAAAATCATTGTGAAAAATACATTTTCAGCTCCAATTATATATTGCAACATATCTCTCACTACTCATTCTGGAAGGAGACAGGACAGATATTTATTAAAACCACAGTGATGAATAAATTCCTAATTTCTTTGTCTTTGTGTGTTTACCTTTAGGCCTACATATTTATGAGAGTATTTCAACAGAAATACTTAAACATAATCTAAATTTCGACTTTTTTCAGAATTATTCCATTCGTAGCAGCAGATGCAGTTTTGGAAGAAGATGATGAAGTGGACAGACCCACAGTTTATCCTACACAGGATAAACATATACCAACAGACAATCCACTATACTACAAAGTCTCACATCCAAACCGTTTCTCACCACCCATAGAAACAGAAGGTACCGGTATATTTCGTATTTTGTATTAAGGTAGGGAACCATACGAACAATAATAATTAACGTATCTTTTAAACCACAGTAATAATAATATAGAAGTGATGAAGCAATGATAGAATGGTAGAATACTTCGAAATAAGCCTTACTTCGCAGTCATTTTTCATCATTTAGTAGGCCTACATCTCACAGAATGTACTGGTAATATATAAGGTTCAAATACCAATCCCTTCGTACAAGCCATTAGTAAAGTGAGACTTTAATGCCATCGCTTTTACTGGCTATTTATATGTCAAGACTGTTCACAAGTTTCATTTATTTGTTTTTAAAGATAGCTGGTTCAATTGCAAATTAATTATGGATAAACTGTGTTTATATGTAGGTACAAGTACTCTATTTCTCTTCTGAATTGTTTCTAAACTTTCGAGTGTCATAATTTTTGTAAATGTTGCAACAAAGAAGAATCAGATGATATTTCAAACCAAGTCTCTATTTAAGGAGTTGATGGAACAAATTTCCACGTATAAGTATAATTATAAAGAAGAACGATCAAATGTTATTTTTTTCCATATTTAAAAAATCATTATTATTTATATTGCGACCAATAATCATAATATCGCTCATATAGCTAATTATCAGTTAAAATCAGAGCCCAGAAGTTTGGGAAAATACGCAATGAAGAGATCAGAAAAGAATTAAATATCGATGGCTGAGAACCAGACTGTTCTAAGTCCAACTTTTTATAAGAAAGAAATCTCTGTTTCACTGTGTTCCAGTTCTTCTCTACATATATGAATTGAACAAACTTATAAATATTCCTCTCCATAAGGTTGCTATGAAGCTATTACAAATTGTTTCATGAAGCTTTGAATGTCAGCAGCTTAAAATAGCTCTTCTGAAAAAAAAAATTGTAAAATGGACTTGGAACAGTCTGGTTCTGGGCCATCGATATATTGTCAGATAATGACAGAATAGAACATAAACAAAAATGGAAAGAACATCTTGAACGTATGGAGGAAATAAGTATTCCAAGCATGGCCCTATATTATAATCCAACAAGGAAGACAGATGTAGAACGAGTGGTTAAAAGGCGGAATTGAGACTGGAACAGGCTGTTGGGTCTAACTCCTGAAAGAAAGTTGCAGTTGCAGTAGTTTGCAGAAATGTCACATTTAATTGGCTGTGTGTATCGATGATTTCTTAATGTAAAAATTACTTTCATATTGTTGCACTAGTCTTTTTACAATTCTTTTTTTTTATTTCGCCTATTTTAACTCCTTGGCCTTATTTTGTAGTTTAATGTTGTTTTATTTATTTAATTTTAATTTATTTAATTTTATTTATTTATTTTAATTTTGCTTGCTTGCTTGCTTGCTTGCTTGCTTGCTTGCTTGCTTGCTTGCTTGCTTGCTTGCTTGCTTGCTTGCTTGCTTGCTTGCTTGCTTGCTTGCTTGCTTGCTTGCTTGCTTGCTTGCTTGCTTGCTTGCTTGCTTGCTTGCTTGCTTGCTTGCTTGCTTGCTTGCTTGCTTGCTTGCTTGCTTGCTTGCTTGCTTGCTTGCTTGCTTGCTTGCTTGCTTGCTTGCTTGCTTGCTTGCTTGCTTGCTTGCTTGCTTGCTTGCTTGCTTGCTTGCTTGCTTGCTTGCTTGCTTGCTTGCTTGCTTGCTTGCTTGCTTGCTTGCTTGCTTGCTTGCTTGCTTGCTTGCTTGCTTGCTTGCTTGCTTGCTTGCTTGCTTGCTTGCTTGCTTGCTTGCTTGCTTGCTTGCTTGCTTGCTTGCTTGCTTGCTTGCTTGCTTGCTTGCTTGCTTGCTTGCTTGCTTGCTTGCTTGCTTGCTTGCTTGCTTGCTTGCTTGCTTGCTTGCTTGCTTGCTTGCTTGCTTGCTTGCTTGCTTGCTTGCTTGCTTGCTTGCTTGCTTGCTTGCTTGCTTGCTTGCTTGCTTGCTTGCTTGCTTGCTTGCTTGCTTGCTTGCTTGCTTGCTTGCTTGCTTGCTTGCTTGCTTGCTTGCTTGCTTGCTTGCTTGCTTGCTTGCTTGCTTGCTTGCTTGCTTGCTTGCTTGCTTGCTTGCTTGCTTGCTTGCTTGCTTGCTTGCTTGCTTGCTTGCTTGCTTGCTTGCTTGCTTGCTTGCTTGCTTGCTTGCTTGCTTGCTTGCTTGCTTGCTTGCTTGCTTGCTTGCTTGCTTGCTTGCTTGCTTGCTTGCTTGCTTGCTTGCTTGCTTGCTTGCTTGCTTGCTTGCTTGCTTGCTTGCTTGCTTGCTTGCTTGCTTGCTTGCTTGCTTGCTTGCTTGCTTGCTTGCTTGCTTGCTTGCTTGCTTGCTTGCTTGCTTGCTTGCTTGCTTGCTTGCTTGCTTGCTTGCTTGCTTGCTTGCTTGCTTGCTTGCTTGCTTGCTTGCTTGCTTGCTTGCTTGCTTGCTTGCTTGCTTGCTTGCTTGCTTGCTTGCTTGCTTGCTTGCTTGCTTGCTTGCTTGCTTGCTTGCTTGCTTGCTTGCTTGCTTGCTTGCTTGCTTGCTTGCTTGCTTGCTTGCTTGCTTGCTTGCTTGCTTGCTTGCTTGCTTGCTTGCTTGCTTGCTTGCTTGCTTGCTTGCTTGCTTGCTTGCTTGCTTGCTTGCTTGCTTGCTTGCTTGCTTGCTTGCTTGCTTGCTTGCTTGCTTGCTTGCTTGCTTGCTTGCTTGCTTGCTTGCTTGCTTGCTTGCTTGCTTGCTTGCTTGCTTGCTTGCTTGCTTGCTTGCTTGCTTGCTTGCTTGCTTGCTTGCTTGCTTGCTTGCTTGCTTGCTTGCTTGCTTGCTTGCTTGCTTGCTTGCTTGCTTGCTTGCTTGCTTGCTTGCTTGCTTGCTTGCTTGCTTGCTTGCTTGCTTGCTTGCTTGCTTGCTTGCTTGCTTGCTTGCTTGCTTGCTTGCTTGCTTGCTTGCTTGCTTGCTTGCTTGCTTGCTTGCTTGCTTGCTTGCTTGCTTGCTTGCTTGCTTGCTTGCTTGCTTGCTTGCTTGCTTGCTTGCTTGCTTGCTTGCTTGCTTGCTTGCTTGCTTGCTTGCTTGCTTGCTTGCTTGCTTGCTTGCTTGCTTGCTTGCTTGCTTGCTTGCTTGCTTGCTTGCTTGCTTGCTTGCTTGCTTGCTTGCTTGCTTGCTTGCTTGCTTGCTTGCTTGCTTGCTTGCTTGCTTGCTTGCTTGCTTGCTTGCTTGCTTGCTTGCTTGCTTGCTTGCTTGCTTGCTTGCTTGCTTGCTTGCTTGCTTGCTTGCTTGCTTGCTTGCTTGCTTGCTTGCTTGCTTGCTTGCTTGCTTGCTTGCTTGCTTGCTTGCTTGCTTGCTTGCTTGCTTGCTTGCTTGCTTGCTTGCTTGCTTGCTTGCTTGCTTGCTTGCTTGCTTGCTTGCTTGCTTGCTTGCTTGCTTGCTTGCTTGCTTGCTTGCTTGCTTGCTTGCTTGCTTGCTTGCTTGCTTGCTTGCTTGCTTGCTTGCTTGCTTGCTTGCTTGCTTGCTTGCTTGCTTGCTTGCTTGCTTGCTTGCTTGCTTGCTTGCTTGCTTGCTTGCTTGCTTGCTTGCTTGCTTGCTTGCTTGCTTGCTTGCTTGCTTGCTTGCTTGCTTGCTTGCTTGCTTGCTTGCTTGCTTGCTTGCTTGCTTGCTTGCTTGCTTGCTTGCTTGCTTGCTTGCTTGCTTGCTTGCTTGCTTGCTTGCTTGCTTGCTTGCTTGCTTGCTTGCTTGCTTGCTTGCTTGCTTGCTTGCTTGCTTGCTTGCTTGCTTGCTTGCTTGCTTGCTTGCTTGCTTGCTTGCTTGCTTGCTTGCTTGCTTGCTTGCTTGCTTGCTTGCTTGCTTGCTTGCTTGCTTGCTTGCTTGCTTGCTTGCTTGCTTGCTTGCTTGCTTGCTTGCTTGCTTGCTTGCTTGCTTGCTTGCTTGCTTGCTTGCTTGCTTGCTTGCTTGCTTGCTTGCTTGCTTGCTTGCTTGCTTGCTTGCTTGCTTGCTTGCTTGCTTGCTTGCTTGCTTGCTTGCTTGCTTGCTTGCTTGCTTGCTTGCTTGCTTGCTTGCTTGCTTGCTTGCTTGCTTGCTTGCTTGCTTGCTTGCTTGCTTGCTTGCTTGCTTGCTTGCTTGCTTGCTTGCTTGCTTGCTTGCTTGCTTGCTTGCTTGCTTGCTTGCTTGCTTGCTTGCTTGCTTGCTTGCTTGCTTGCTTGCTTGCTTGCTTGCTTGCTTGCTTGCTTGCTTGCTTGCTTGCTTGCTTGCTTGCTTGCTTGCTTGCTTGCTTGCTTGCTTGCTTGCTTGCTTGCTTGCTTGCTTGCTTGCTTGCTTGCTTGCTTGCTTGCTTGCTTGCTTGCTTGCTTGCTTGCTTGCTTGCTTGCTTGCTTGCTTGCTTGCTTGCTTGCTTGCTTGCTTGCTTGCTTGCTTGCTTGCTTGCTTGCTTGCTTGCTTGCTTGCTTGCTTGCTTGCTTGCTTGCTTGCTTGCTTGCTTGCTTGCTTGCTTGCTTGCTTGCTTGCTTGCTTGCTTGCTTGCTTGCTTGCTTGCTTGCTTGCTTGCTTGCTTGCTTGCTTGCTTGCTTGCTTGCTTGCTTGCTTGCTTGCTTGCTTGCTTGCTTGCTTGCTTGCTTGCTTGCTTGCTTGCTTGCTTGCTTGCTTGCTTGCTTGCTTGCTTGCTTGCTTGCTTGCTTGCTTGCTTGCTTGCTTGCTTGCTTGCTTGCTTGCTTGCTTGCTTGCTTGCTTGCTTGCTTGCTTGCTTGCTTGCTTGCTTGCTTGCTTGCTTGCTTGCTTGCTTGCTTGCTTGCTTGCTTGCTTGCTTGCTTGCTTGCTTGCTTGCTTGCTTGCTTGCTTGCTTGCTTGCTTGCTTGCTTGCTTGCTTGCTTGCTTGCTTGCTTGCTTGCTTGCTTGCTTGCTTGCTTGCTTGCTTGCTTGCTTGCTTGCTTGCTTGCTTGCTTGCTTGCTTGCTTGCTTGCTTGCTTGCTTGCTTGCTTGCTTGCTTGCTTGCTTGCTTGCTTGCTTGCTTGCTTGCTTGCTTGCTTGCTTGCTTGCTTGCTTGCTTGCTTGCTTGCTTGCTTGCTTGCTTGCTTGCTTGCTTGCTTGCTTGCTTGCTTGCTTGCTTGCTTGCTTGCTTGCTTGCTTGCTTGCTTGCTTGCTTGCTTGCTTGCTTGCTTGCTTGCTTGCTTGCTTGCTTGCTTGCTTGCTTGCTTGCTTGCTTGCTTGCTTGCTTGCTTGCTTGCTTGCTTGCTTGCTTGCTTGCTTGCTTGCTTGCTTGCTTGCTTGCTTGCTTGCTTGCTTGCTTGCTTGCTTGCTTGCTTGCTTGCTTGCTTGCTTGCTTGCTTGCTTGCTTGCTTGCTTGCTTGCTTGCTTGCTTGCTTGCTTGCTTGCTTGCTTGCTTGCTTGCTTGCTTGCTTGCTTGCTTGCTTGCTTGCTTGCTTGCTTGCTTGCTTGCTTGCTTGCTTGCTTGCTTGCTTGCTTGCTTGCTTGCTTGCTTGCTTGCTTGCTTGCTTGCTTGCTTGCTTGCTTGCTTGCTTGCTTGCTTGCTTGCTTGCTTGCTTGCTTGCTTGCTTGCTTGCTTGTTTATTTATTTATTTATTTATTTATTTATTTATTTATTTTTGACAATTTAAAAATGAACTCGAACCTCCAATTCCAGAAACTTCACATGTTCATTGAACTACAGTTTTAGGAAAAATAAAAAACTGTTTCATTTAAGAATAGCATACTTCTCGGCTTTGTAGACTACAGCAAAGCTTTTGACTCAATCGAACACAGAAGCATTCTGCAGGCCTTGTCCACAAAGGGAGTGGAAGGCAAATACATTCGTCTATTGAGCAATATTTATAGACAAAACTTTGCTAAGGTAAGAACAGAAATAGAAGGCCAATCATTTCGTCTAGAACGCGGAGTACGACAAGGTGACCCAATCTCTCCCAAACTTTTTACAAACGTTTTGGAAAATGTATTCAGAAAAATGAATTGGAGCAAGCAACAGGGAATAAACATAAACGGAAGACACCTAACAGACCTAAGATTCGCGGACGACGTAGTCCTGTTCGCAAAAACACCAGAAGAACTACAATCAATGCTCCAACAACTCCGTACACAAAGCAAAACCGCAGGTCTATCAATGAACATGACAAAAACACAGCTGATGACAAACAGACAAGAAATCCCCATCTCAATTGACGGAACAACGCTACCATATGCAACGGAATACACATACCTAGGCCAACTAATTTCCTTTAAAGACAAGACTGGAAAAGAAATAAGAAGAAGAATATCCTTAGCTTGGAAATCCTTCTGGTCCCTCCAGTTCATACTCCTGGACAAGACAATCAACAGAAGACTCAAATTCGAAGTACTACAAACCTGCGTCTACCCAACACTACTTTATGGATGCCAAACATGGTCGACAACAAACAGACAGATGAATGCGCTAGAAATATGCCAAAGGAAAATGGAACGAAAGATATTGGGAATAACTATGAGAGACAGAATTTCCAATGAGTCGCTGTCCCAAATGGCATCAACAACAAACGTCACACAAAGAGCAAACAAATTGAAGTGGAAGTGGGGAGGCCACATCGCGCGAATGAAAGACGAAAGATGGACATACAGAGCCACCATGTGGGACCCGCGCACAGGAGACCGGCATAGAGGCAGACCAAGGAAGAGGTGGGCAGACTTCTACACGACACAAGCAGGCCAGCAATGGTCCAGAATAGCAAGAAGCAGGGGAACATGGAGAACAATTGGAAATCGACTACAAACGAAGACAGTGCCAGCCACAAACAACATCCCAAGTTGACTTAGTGATAGTGCATTCAATATAATCAAAGTGTTAGTGAAATCAAATTAATCAAAGTGACAGCGAAATCAACTCAAACCAGACAAAGAAACACTAGACACAACCTAACGCGGAGTAGCTCACCGCGTTAGTGAAACAGAGCTACCCTCTAGCAGGAGGCCTTTGCCCTTCAAGGGACACATTAGGCTATTATTATTATTATTATTATTATTATTATTATTATTATTATACTTCTCGGGAAAAATAATTTATCCATAGGCAGTGCATTATCAGGTAAGATTCTAGCACAATTTGTACCATATTTTTATCATTCTTGGGTGAGAGTAAAAATGTAAAATATGGTTGACATATGCGGTTTCTGATATTCATGGAAACTTTACACAAATATAATACCAGTATGTACTTTCAGGACACAATAAACACAATAAAACGGGCCAAAACTAAATTTTCATGGACATAATACAGCAAAATGTTCTCCTCATGCAAACCATTTATTTATAATGTAATTTTCACAGAAAAATATAATAAGAATTCTGAGAGAGTTTAAAATAATATATTATTGTCTAACTTTTTAGTCTTGATTTGTCTAGAGCGAGTCAAACCTAAGTTACCAGCAGTAGCGGCCGCGGTTACAAAGATTAGCAGTTCTGCATGAAAAATAGTGTATTTAGCAAACGCATGCTGTTTATTGCATCTAAATAGGATAACACGTGTAATTACAGTCCCTTCTCGAAGTTGACTGTGCACCCGAAATTGTACTGCAACCATCCGTGCGCTACACCTCTCCCACCTAGTATAACTAGTCACGTAGTGGAGATGTGCCCCACATACTTTTCTAGTTTTTTAAGTCAAATTAACTAAATCCTTCACTCCGGTGTTTGTCCATGTATTTTCTCCTCTAAACAGAATACACAGGTGGAGGAGAAAGCATTTTTATGATCACAGCAAAAAACCAATTGTTTCCATTACACATTTCGGTATTAAAATGACTAGTAGGCTATATGATTTCCTCGACTTTTTGCAGAAATTTCAATATTTAAATTTTGTGTAGGACATCGTAATTTCTTAAGTTAACATGCAATTTCTCTTTCAATTTCGAAAAGGGTTAGTCGATTATTAGGTTTTCATTTCATTCATTTTTAATATAAAATATTTCCTTAGACACACTGACTAATCACATCACACCACCCACAGTACTGTAACACACTGGAACTGTAATGATATACAGTAGTTCAGAAGCCTGTGTGTTCTAAGGCAGGTCATAAAGAGATGAGGGTGTTGACGATTCTTTTGTATATTCGGAGAGAGCTGCTTCGGTTGCAGCTCTAATGCAGTCTTATGGGATGGTGAAGAAAACCAGTTTTCTGCTGCCGACTACCCTACGTTGAGCTTCAGGAACTGCCGATCATAGATCCGAAAAGTACACTACAGCTAAAATTCTCGAGCAGTTCAAGGCTCCTACAGACAGTAAAATCTCGAATCGAAGGAGAATGTATTGGAAAAATAAATGAAACAATGAACTAGATTACATAAAAGCACGTTTTACATTTTTAATTTTTTCAGGTCCATTTAAATGGCGGTTCTGCAGCTCTGCAGTTCTTATTGTAGAGCCGCCTCTGGTTACCAGCATCATTGCTGAGTTACGAGGTTGCTTTTTGACAGACACCGCATTGAGATTTCCTGGTTACTTGTTTCCTCTTAATTGTTCACACTAAGTCGGCAACACAATTCTGCCCGCACTTTGCATTGTGAATCTACGTTAGAGAGTTGTCTGATCTGTATTGAGAACGACATATTTTCAATAATAGAATGTAACTTACAACAACGCATTTTCCTTGTTGAAACGTATCTACTGAAGAAGAAGCTGTATGAGTTGTGTTTACACTTCAGGCAATGTTTCATCTATCGAAAACAGAACCTGTTTTTCGCCACTTGTTTAATAAATTTAATACATTATGCAAATCTGGCTTTCAGGTAGTAGCTCCCTGAAAAGCAGGTTGAATAATTTCAAGGAAAAATTGTTCCGGGGCTGGGTATCGATCCCAGGACCCTTTGCTTAGCGCACGAATGCTCAGGAGCTCCTGATTGGCTGCCGTGTCCACCAACCAGAATGCGCCTGGCGGTCGGGGCTAGGAACTAGCTCCTGATTGGCCCGCAGCGGGAAGCCCTATTTTTGCATATATACCGGCTAGACGTGGTCCCACATCACTTCGTCCCTGAAGAAGATGGCAGAGTTAGCCGTCGAAAGCTTGGAAGCTAATCTCCAACTCACCTTTCTGAGAACCCGAGAAGAGTTATTCTATATCAAACGCCGGGAAAGCCTCAAGTCATACAATAGTAGTCAATGTCAATTCAGCAGTCGAAGATTCGTTGGAACCTCGTAAGTAACACCAATAAGGCATGACCTCAAATGGTACGTAGTAAAATATGATTTCACAGTTTACACATATCTCTAACAAATAGATACTGGTACATATATGTATAACATTAGCTCACTCCCTGTTATAGTTAGAGAAATCACAATATTAACGGTCAATAGATACAGTATTAGTATCATTACATAAGTATGCGTCTGTCTTTTGTTTCTACCCTTCATTGACAGCAAGGGAGTCGGTCATTTGTTTTTTAGATCACACTTTTGTTCGTAAGTCAGTCTTGATAATAGAATTGTCCTAAAAGTTCAAGTAAATTTGTGTCAGGAACTGTTATTTCACTCATTATTTATTATATCAGCCACAATGCACACTAACACTTTAACTGAACACAACTCACGAAAAGGGATAACTCGGAAACTACTTATTTTCAATGTCAAAGCTAGCTTCTTGCGAGCCTTGCGACCAGGGTGGTTTAGTTAGAAAGGGATGGAAAATCTGTGGGGTGGGTTACACAGAAGAATGAGTGTAAGAAACCAGTCTGCTTGGAAGCTGGTGTGTGCAGGCTTCTTGTTTACTGCTGCATCATAAATCATCCTGAGCTGCCGCATCACAATATTTAACGCGTAAATATAAATTCTATTAAAATTAATAAATAATTTTGTCCATAGACTGCAGGTTTATTATGAAATTATTATTAAGCGGGGAAGCTGAGCTTTTCAGCTTACATTGACGCTACTCCACTGAGACACACTAATAAAAAGGCAAAATAAAAACATAACAAACCAACACAATACACGAGAATTTTATTAATACCGGTACATAATATTAACATATTGTAATACCAATACATACAAAATCGCAACTTCATTCAGAAAACTAATATACAAGTAGCATATAAAACAAATAACACAACACAGAAATATTTAAATAATCACATCAAACATACTAATAAATATAATTCAACTGGGGTTTACAAATTAAAATGCAATAGCTGCCCAGATTTTTACATGGTATAGGCAGGAAGTTCCTTTCAAACAAGAACACATTAATAATTTCGTGGGAAAAATTGTTCTGGGGCCGGGCATCGAACCCAGGACCTTTGGTTAAACGTACCAATGCTCTACCAACTGAGCTACCTGGGAACTCTACCAGATACCGATCCAATTTTTCCCTCCATATCCACAGATCTCAAAGTGGGCTGACGACCGTCAAGCAACCAACATTGAGTGCATACTAACTCTCTGTGACTTAAATTGTGGTTTTCTGTTAACGAACAGTGACTTGCATTATGCAAATCAAGCTTTCAGGTATAGCTCCCTGTAAAGTTGATTTGAATAATTTCGAGGGAAAAAAAAATTGGATCGGTGTCTGATAAGAGTTCCCGGGTAGCTCAGTTGGTAGAGCGTTGGTACGTTTAACCAAAGGTCCCGGGTTCGATGCCCAGCTCCGGAACAATTTTTCCCTCGAAATTATTCAAATCAACTTTACATAGGTTTATACCTGAAAATTTTGATCTGCATAATACACGTCACTGTTCGTTAACAGAAAACCACAATTTAAGTCACATAGAGTTAGTGTGCACTCAATGTTGGTTGCTTGACGGTCGTCAGCCCACTGTAAGGTCTGTGGATATAGAGGGAAAAATTGGATCAGTGTCTGGTAGAGTTCCCGGGTAGCTCAGTTGGTAGAGCATTGGTACGTTTAACCAAAGGTCCCGGGTTGGATGCCCGGCCCCGGAACAATTTTTCCCTCGAAATTATTCAAATCAACTTTACAGGGAGTTAAACCTGAAAGCCTGATTTGCAAGAACACATTAAAGCTACAACTGAGAGGGTCAGCACAACAGTTTTCTAACCTTCCTCAATACGAAAAATTAAATATTGAGCCTTCTGTTGATTTTGACGTGAACTACCTTCCTACGAAGTGGAATAGACCAATCCACTATTATAAAGCTTGTTAGGAAGCATGTAATTTTGCCCCTAAAAAATAACACTTATATAATATATATAATTTTAACTTCCTTTTTCTACATTACAAAAAGTGGCTTAGACCACTGTTGCGCTGACTCCCTCAACTAAACCCTACATCACATCACATTACGCAGAACATATTATCAACAACAATCACGACTACAATAACATAGAAACATATATGGAAATACTGTACATCACACCAATAAGTTCACAGTTAAGCATAATATTAGAACAATACGAAATATACAAGCACACAATAACACACCCACAGCATATAATTATGTACTTAATATACAATTACAATTCAATACCCATGCATTATTCGATATCATAATACATGACACACAAACAACCATCTCCCTTCCTAAGAGCAACACACCTCTACAACTGACAAACGCAAACACCAGAACTCAAAATCAGCTGGAACAGCTGAAGAAGACACCATACTGATGTTGAAATGGGATCCGTCTGTCATAAGGTACATAACCTCTTTAAAATTATAACACTTTTAACGTTTCAACTAAAAACGTTTAAGTTTTAAACGAGTGAAAAAGAAACAATGAAAGAAAATACGTTGTCATACCTTTGTACTGTGTATCTTTGTACTATAGGTACTATGGCTGAACATACGTCTTTCTGAATACAATTCAGACAACTCACTAATGGAGATTAACCATGCAAAGTGCAAACTGAATTGTGACACTTACTTAGTATGAACAATTAACAAGAAACACAGATGCATTGTGTCCTGTGCTGGAGTTAGAGAAAATAAATAACAGGGAAAACTGTGGCTCAGTAAGAATATCATTAACTTAGTTTTTATTCACTGTGCAGATAAATAAAGTACAGATTTCATCACGAAAGTCATTGTTTCAACATTGTCAGACAAGTAAGGTCGGAATATTTTTTATTTTTATGTTTTCTATTTTCTTTGGATTTATTGCACATTTTCTTCGGGATAGACTACCAGTATATTGAAAGATGGAGTGGGTACAGTACATTTTGAGAATCTGCCGACAAAATGTGTGTTCCTCTCAGGGGCGGCTTTTGGGGCAGTGCCAGTGTGTCATGGCACCACCAATGAAAGAAACAAAAAATAATATCCAAAAAGGAGTTGTAATCGTTTATTTCTACACATTTTATTCGTATTTCATCTGAACAAGCGCGCGCACAGATCGGGACGCACTCTTGCAGTGTTTCTCCGAATGTTGGAGCCAGTTCGGTGCCTCCATATAACACTGTACAAAAGGCTACTGATTCTAGTTTATATGCGTTTCTTATGGCAGACTTTGAGCCGAATTCAATTTGACTCAGTAGTTAACATTCCGCCCGCTAGAGCACAGTAATGCAGAAATTTCGCCAAATGACAGGGTTGTTGGAGACGTTTTCAGGGAACCATCAAGCGCAGACTTGCACGAAAACACAAGTTAAAGTTCCGCGCCAAATCTTAATGTAATGTTGCCAATTCAAAATTAATGCACACAACTTGGATTTGAATGTGTAAGTTATTATCCATTTAATTATATCGAATGCAGAGATAGCCAGTCATGGTTCTTTTTAGAAAGATTTTTTTTTCATATTGTGTAACACTATTTGTTAATTTTGTGTAATATTTGTTTTATTTCGTGGCAACTAAATATCGCTACACTGTTGCTAGTATTGATGCTTTTGTTAACAATACATGAGATCTGTGCAGGACATGAACATGTGTTATTCAGGCTGATGCCTTGGATTCATCGGCCTATTTAAATAAAGTGTAAACTTGTTCATTTATTACCTATATCATTGTTCACCTCGTGTGTTTTTGTCAGTAATTTTACTAGTTATAAAAGTTACTTGTATTTGACTTAACAATACTGAGAAAGTTTTGCATTATCTGTATTTGTAAATTTCGTTATTAGTTTCGGAAATGTTACAGTATTGTAACTGTTACTAGGTGCATTATTAACTGCACACCTGGTAAAATAGCTGGTTTAATTAATGTGTTTTATATAACATAATGTAAAGTGACCTGTGATTATCATCTTTTACTTGGGTGATTTGCGTGCAATCATTTTTTTTTGGCACCACTACCAGAATGCTTCACCAGCCGCCACTGGTTCCTCTAGCACCTAGCCTAACAGTGTAGCTTTTAGCTTATTTTCACAGCTCCACTTGGTCTCCTGAATATATGAATTTCATAAAATTTCTAATATTAAAGTGCTTCTTTTGTTCTCTTGGTACACCTGCTGCTTGTTTAAAAAAAACTCTATTTTTCTGATAGAAATTTGGCCACTAATTCTTGAAGTCAGATATATCACTGTTCAAAACAACTTTCACCTCAGATCTGTTTTTAGCATTTGATAGCACTACCATCTCCACATATTCTTTCAGTAAATAGACACTGTCGGTTTTTCTAACCTTCCACTTCTATACATTGAAATCTCAATTACTTTGTGGGCATGAATGCCCTTGGAATGTAAAATAATGTTCAATGGTATCGAAATGACCAATTTGTTATTAGCATTGGCAGATACCTGACAACAGGATGATTTACATTCTGACCTCCAAATCCATCAAAAATACAATGAAATCAAGCCATACAAAAAGCCTAAAGAACTGTATATGTAGAAAGTGGTAGTGACATGTGTTTTGTATTGTTTTCCAGGTGGTTTTGTTCCACGTGAACCTATTATTGATGGGCCATTCTATGAGACCAAATATGAAGTTCCCTACCATACAACAGGACTCAATATTCCAGATGGCCATATGCCTGTTGACATAACGTCTGGGACAATTATTCCACCATCAATAACAATGCTGCCAAAAACAGATGATGGTGAGTTTTTAAGATTGGATAAGGAAAGACAGGGTTGCCAGATGTCTTGATTTCCATATAAAAATCCCTCATCCCACTTCGAATCGAGGGGAGATGCAAAAAGTCCCTCCTTTAGAAAACCAACATCACTTGTAGGCTATTTATTTTTATTTTAGTAGGTTATTTTACGACGCCTTATCAACATCTTAGGTTATTTAGCGTCTAAATGAGATGAACGTGATAATGCCAGTGAAATGAGTCCGGGTCGAGCACCGAAAGTTATCCAGCATTTGCTCATATTGGGTTCAGGGAAAACCCCGGAAAAAAAACTCAACCAGGTAACTTACCCCGACCAGGAATCGAACCCAGGCCACCTGGTTTCGCGGCCAGACGCACTAACCGTTACTCCACAGGTGTGGACATCATCATTTGTATAATTTTATCATTAGCTAATAACTCTTTTCGTCTAAATAATCACATTAAATTTAAATTCATTTGGTAAACAATGTAGGTTTACACTTTTAAACTAGTATGACGTACTTATTGCGTTTCTGCTCACATGACAGCTAAGTTATCTGCAACAATTTGAATATCTTGGTGCCGAGAGGAAAGAATAAACGTGGTTGTGCAGGACTAAAGGACTAGAAGAATTTACTTACTGTTCTACCTCACTTTAAAAGTGTGACTTAATTTCGAGCACACATTAGTGAGAGTTGAACATTAACCGCTAACTTAGTAGGCTATTATTAAGATAGATCAGAAACAAAGTTCTTTACTTTTGTGTGTTTGTGTTTTTTATAACAGTCTATAAAAGTGAGGCGCTTGCTACAATGTCGAGTGGAAGTGACAGTGACACTCCTTCAAATCCCGGTGGAGGCATACAACATTTGAAACTTTCTTCCCCTCCAGTGTGCGAGAAAAGAAAATAACTATGTAAATTTAGAGAATCATGGTTGTCTAGTTAGTTTGTGTGAGATCTGAAAAAAAAAAAAGAATATATTGTCAAGTGTAAGGTAGGTAACAGCCAGTCCAGTGTCGGTCGTTGTAGTGAGTATGATATTCCTAAACATTCAAAAACGGATGTTGTATGTTCATCAGGAATACATGACATAGAAAGATGATAAGTTTTTAAGAGTAATGTAAGCAAAGAAACAGACGATAATATATAATTAAGGCGGAAATAAACTTTCTGTATCACAGTTATTTGTCAGTTGATTTTGTGCCGTCATTGAAAAGAACAAAGACAAAAATTTTTGTAAGGTGGAAACTGACCAAAAATGAGTTGTTTTTTTTTTTTTTCTCAAACTTGAAGCTCCTCAGTTGGAGAAAAGTGTTTCTTTTAATTTCCATACCCCTTTCTAATGTCTCTTCAGAAAGAGTTTTCATTGAGAAAGTAAAGAATAAGTAATTAAGTTTAGGCAACATTGAGGGTACATTATTAGTAAAAATAAATTTTAATTTATCTTGTCAATAGTTCAAGGAATTTCTAAATTTCGAGAATGGAGAAAAAGCTTCTTGAAAATGCTAAGACCGTGATAAATATGTAGGCTAGTAATTTGCTAAAACACAAAATTAATGTTTAACATACAGCGTCCGGAATTTGGTTCTGACGAGTTTCAACATGCTGTTGTAAAGGGATTGTAAGGTTTAAAAATTAAAAAATAACACAGTATGTAGCTTGAATAATGCAATTTATTGGAATGTCTTCATTTTTTGAAAATTACACATTTCAAGTGATCCCCTTGGTATCTTATGACCTGTTGTAATCTTACACAAAAATTGTTCACGACACTTTGCAATAACCCTGGGGTTTCGTTGATTTCTTGCACTTTAGCCTGTATCCTGTTCTTCAGATCCTGGATAGAGTGTGGTCTGGTTTGAAACACTCTTGCTTTGAGGGTGACCTTATGGTGTCCTGTTTCTGCTGCAGTCATAATTGGTCCCTATTTTTTCGAAGATGGAAATGAGAGAGCTGTTACAGTGAATGGTGAACGGTATTGACAGATGTTACAGACATTTAGAGACACTAAACAGGGATGACATGTGATTTCAACAAGATGAGGCTATGGCCCATACTGCCAGAGACACACTGTAATTGTTGAGAAAATTCTTCCCAGGACGCATAATTTCTCGGTTTGGAGATATCAATTGGCCGGCTTGATCTTCAGATCTAACAGCTTCTGACTTCTTTTTGTGGGGACACACTCTGTCCAGGATCTGAAGAACAGATTACAGGCTGAAGTGCAAGAAATCAACGAAACGCCAGATTTATTGCAAAGTGTCATGAACAATTTTCGTATAAGATTACAACAGGTCATAAGATTACCAAGGGGATCACTTGAAATGTGTAATTTTCAAAAAATGAAGACATTCCAATAAATTGCATTATTCACGCTACATACTGTGTAATTTTTTAATTTATAAACCTTATAGTTCGTAATTGATTAACTAGCGGACTTACTCATGTTAATTATGTAAGTTTGTGCGGCTTACAGCTGTTTCGGTGCTTCATCACACCATCCTCAGAGCCTACTAGATCTCGGCGTCATCTCGAACTTCTCTGCCTGTTATGTGGGTGCGTTTGATTGTTGAAAGGTATTGAAAAGTGGAGTCAAATAGTGTGTGTGTGTACTGAAATTGATCTGTGTGTTGAGAATTTGATTGGGGTGTGTTTTAGTGTGTTTGTATATTTCGTATTGTTTTAGTGTGTTGAGTTTTTGTTCTTGGGTTGTATGTGTAGGATTTCCATGTCCGCATTTATGTTATTGTATGCATGGTTAGCATTGGTTATGTGATCAGTGTATGTAGATGTAGGGCTATTGTGTCCTCAGTTATTGCTTTAATGTGTTCTTTGTAGCATGTTTGGAATGATCTGCCGGTCTGTCCTATGTAGAACTTGTCGCAACTATTACATGTGAGTTTGTATAACCTGTGTGGTCGTATTTATTTGTTTGTGTTTTTTGTGTGTTGAGATGTCTTTGTAGTGTGTTTTCTGTTCTGTATGCTATGTTGTATTTCTGCTTTCTGAATGAAGATGCGATCTTATGTGTGCTTTTGTTTTCATACGTTAGTGTGATGTATTTCTTGTGTTCTTGTGTTTGTGTTGTGTTTTGCGTGTTTTTGTTTATAGTTCCTTTACAACAGCATGTTGAAACTCGTCAGAACCAAATGCCGGACCCTGTACAAAGAATTTAGTTATCAATAAATTTTATAAGTAGTTGTAATAAATTAATAAACACTGAATTTTAAATACTTCGTCAAATGTAGTGACAACTTCTGGAATTACTACTTTACAATTGGGTACCTATGTCCATGAGAAACAGGACAAAACTCTTATTTTTTTTAAATAAATAAATTTCAACAAAAGTTTGTTTTCCATAAGGCAAAAACTTGAGAGAATATTGGTAGGCCAAAATTGTAGAGATTAAACAAAGCATTTCTGTGTATTTTGTTTGTGAAACTTGATAATCTGTACAGGCAGTCCTGGCAGATACATTTGAGTATTTTTATTATATATTTTCAAGAATTTTTATAATAAATACAAGAAACATTTTTAGTGGAGGATATTAACAAATATATATGGTAGGTCAACAACTTCTTAATTTCACTTGATTTTGGTGCTATACCTTCCATCAAGTCTTGAAAATTAAGGATTAAGTTGTAATATGAATGACCACAAACATGGAAAAGTTTATCTTAGTCATCTTATTTGCTTTAAACAAACAAAAAATATAATTTACTCGAGAATTATTGAGTAAAATGGTGAGGAAATTGATTTGACCTTTTGTACATAACTCAAGCATTTTTATTTAAGTTTAAATTTTTATAATGTTAGTTACCGATGAGCTACTCAATGCACAGTCACGGCCAGACCTAAATTAGAATATAAGAAAGATGTAACAAAGTCTTCCAGAAATAGGCCACTGTATAAAGAACTGAAAATAGAATACCGGTATTTTTTTACACTTAACCTTTAATAACATGATAGTTTTGTAATGATCAAAAGAAATTTTTTCAAAACGACAAGAATTTTTAATATATGTATAAAAGCTGAAGAAACATGCAAACTCACTTCACTTTTGGCACCTATTTCACAGTTTTAAAAGAATTCTGGAATTCTTACTTTATTTTGCAGGCAAGCCATTATCTTGTGCAGAATAAATGAGAAAATGGCAGCAGAAATTAAAAGATACAGGAAAGTGTGATGAATACAAAAAAAAAACAAAACAAAAACAATCTATGAAAAAGATAAGAGAAAAGTAAGAATTAGCAAAACTGAGTGACAAAAAAAGGAAAGCAATTAAACAAGAACAAAGGAGGAAAGCAAAGGAACGATTTTCAAGAGAAAGAGCACTAAAAAAACAAAGGATGGCATTTCATAATCAAACATCTTCAATTACAAACGAAAACTTTTTGTTCACCTGGAAAAGATACTGCTCGTGCCTGAAAGGCATTACCAAAACTGCCACAGAAAAGGAAGTGTATAATAAGAAAATTAATTATTTCAATCTCTTGTAGGAAATGGAGACCTCAAAAGCTGCAAAAAAACATAGGTCTACCAATTCACAGGCAATGAATTCAGATACCATTAAAAAAGTTAACGTATTTTATGAACGTAATGATATTCGACAGACATATGGAATGAAAAAGACATGGAGGCTGTCAAAGATAACGATGATTCTAAGTGTAAACTTCAAGCTCGATACTTTTTCAATCAATTAGAGAAACCCATTCAGTGTTTGGTCTAGAGCAGACATGGGCACAATTTTCTGTTACGTGAGGTACTCGATTTGAAATAGTTTGTTTATTAGAAGAGCAGACTGCAGAGTAGGATGGGAAATATAAACTGCTGTGACCTGCATCACCTTATCGTAATCACCAAGGCAGTCAGTGGCGAATTATTAGGAAAGCACCTGGTTAACGTGAGACGATCGAAAATCTTTATTTAATTTGGGCAAATTAATTCAGCAGCTTTAATCATAAACCTTTTTACTGTTTCTCCGTCACTGAGTTCCCAAGAAATTGTGTAACTAGTCAATAATATTCCATCACGTTGTATACATTTATTCTCTTGAATATTCTGGCGTTTCTCAAGATTACTCAATAGATTTGCATGTTCTCGACCTAAAACTAATTTCAAAAAAATCATATTTCGTTTTCTACGCACATTTCATATTTATAAATTTCCTTGGGAAATAGTAGTTACGTATAAACTGCATTTAATTTCTCGTACCTTTTAATGCAGCGTGTTTTTTATGCTATAAGGAGTAATATCATATAACATTTATTAGTGTGTATTAGTCAGACGTTCTAACACATCAGTACAGGCTGTTACAAAAAAAAAACATAACATTGCTTCCATTCCTCAAAGGAGGTATAGAAATTCTTATACATTCAGAAATTTAAAATAAATATTATAGTCCAGACACATGGTCTGAAGACAATAATTCGTCAATTTAAACACAGAAACTTAATCATAAACAAAAACAAGAAAATTTTTTTGAATTCATTATTTTCTAATGTTAATAGAAAAAAAAAAAAGAGTTCGGCCAAGTTTGGGAGGACAGTACCCCCCCCCCCCCCATAACTCCGCCTGTGCATCCTGTCTAACTTTCTTTAATTCCTCATTCCATAATTTTAATTTAGTAGGTCTTCTTTTGTGTTGATATCGTTTAATCATTCCAACATTTGTTATTGTGATCCAAGACAGAATCTATCAATTTACAAGGAAAATTATTATTTACTCTCCTGTCTGTTGTGTCTTGATCCCTATATAACAAAATTTAATAGATTACAACACTGTTAACCACCACCACCACCCACCCACCCACCCACCCACCCACCCACCCACCCATCCATCCACCATTATCATCATCCTCTAATCGTGTCCTCTTCATATATCTCTCATCATTCCTTTTTTTTTTTTTTTTTTACCGATATCTCCTCCCATTGGAAATCACAAGCTGTTATGCTCTTTTTAATTTGGTCAATCCAATTCATTCGAGATCTTCCTCTGAGTCGTTCATCTTTCAGCTTCAAATTAACATTCCCTTAGGTAATCTGCTTTCATCCATTCTTTTAATATGCCCAAACCATTTCAGTCTACAGTATTTCTTTCTACATTTATCTAAAGTATTTCTTTATTTAAAACATCTCTGTTACTTAATATGTTCATAATGAGACAAAGGATCAGGGTTGTTACTACCACCAACACCGTTTCTTCTTAATATAGAAGTTGATAATCCCACTGAAACATTGCTGTAGAACATTGTGCAATGGAAGCGAATACATACAAGGAGGAAATGAAACAGTCCTGCAGATTGAAAGGGACGATAGAGTACACTTAAATGAATAGACAAGCTATCCTATTACGTTTTTTGATTAACTGCACAATTAATTAGAAAATTAAGTTGGAA
This sequence comes from Periplaneta americana, assembly GCF_040183065.1. Taxonomy (NCBI): domain Eukaryota; kingdom Metazoa; phylum Arthropoda; class Insecta; order Blattodea; family Blattidae; genus Periplaneta; species Periplaneta americana. The sequence goes on from NC_091132.1 coordinate 140,095,478, forward strand.
GTTCCAGTAGTCTGGCAACATCGCCACTAACACAGTCTTCTTCTTTCTCGTAATACAGATGTAATAGGTCAACAAACTCAGCCAACATGGACTACCTCCCAACTCCCTCTCTGGATATAACGTTGTAATCTGGTTACATTGTTAATGGATAAGCTATAGCTTACAGCAGCAAAATTTTGGAAGTATTCAACATTTTTTTCCTTCATTACTGTATCTTGTACAATAATGAAAATTGGTATATGTAAAACACTATCATCCTGCTAAATGAGAAAATATTTTTACAATTTAAAAAAAATATTTATGTATATATTTTTTGTTCAAAATTCAAAATGGTGGTAGTTCACTGTGCAGTGATGAAGCATTTCCCTCATAACTCATAAACCGCTTAACTTTTTCATGTTCTCTCTCTCTTATTTTATTCCTGAAACTCGTGTTTACAATATCATACTCTTTCAACTACATTCCTCAATAAATAGTGTATTTTTTTTTATTTTGTGGTAGAATAAAGTACTGATATTTGACCATTTTTTAAAGAATTTATTTTTTATCAGAAAATCTATCAAAGATAGAGAAGAGATCTTGCATCATATTGTAGATATGACATGCATAAATACACACAAAATATTTGATCACAGAATGTTGCATAGTTGCATGGGAAACACTTCATCATTGCACAGTGAACTGAGTTTTGAAAATAAAAATGTAAATAATTTTTTTTAAATCGTAAAAATATTTTTTTTCATATAGCAGAAGGGCAGTGTTTTGCACATACTAATTTTCATTATTGCGTAAGATACAGTAATGAAGGAAAAAAATGTTGAATATTTTCAAAATTTTACTGTTGTAAGCTGTACCTAACGCCTTAAGTGGCTTGAAATTAGTGGTTTTTAAATTAAATTTACACTAAAACTGTCCACGCTATTGAAATACGTCAGAGGGATAAATGATTCTTTATTACATTCTCTATCGATATGAACAAAAATCACGATCCTACTCACAATTAGAAAAAAAAAAAAAAAAAACATTTTTTTCTGAGAAAACTATGAACTTCCCACCAATATTATATTACACGTTATATACAAAATGAGCTCTTTGCTCTGAAAATCTGCCGAGGTTATTTTACTTCCACCCTGTATATGTTCATTATCATAATCACCTACATCAGTGATCGCCAAAAGCTGTGTTGCGACACATGCCCCTGTCTCTACTCAAGCGTAACCATGACATCATATCCCCACCCTCTGTTTACAGCCATCACTTCGATATAAGTAAAGACATTTATCAGCAGCAGACGTACGCATGTAATGTACAAGCGTGTAGGATAATATGTTTCGATGTCTTTTCGAAAACAGATAGTAAGTAAAAACTTAATTTTAAGGAGCATGGAAGGAAAAGTATTTATTTTGTGCAGATGGCAAAAATATGAGATACGTAATTTGTTGTAAAATTTTAAATGAAGTATAAAAGAACAATGTACGTTGTCATTATTTTTCTTGTTATGAAGACTACCACGCCCTTACCTGTAACTTGAATAATAAACTAACAATAAAAAGTAACGGCTTCTATGTCTTAATCGGGGTAAAATACTTCGACGTTTTTTTCGACGTATGTAGTGTATATTTCATTAATATATAAACAATAAAAAGTATTGGCTTCTATGTTTTAATCAGTGTAAAATACTTCCACGTTTTTTTCTATGAGTGTAATTTGAATATTTCATTAATAAATAAACAATAAAAAATATCGGCTTCTATGTCTTAATCGGAGTAAAATACTTCAACGTTTTTTTAAGTATGTAGCATAATTTACAACTTCGTGACCAACCTGGTACATTTTTCTAATTTCAGATTACTGCTGATGTAAAGTACACGCTCTTTCTATGTTACATAAGGAAATAAATTTATGTTATTTTATTAATAATACAAAAATAATTAATAGGAAGATAAAAAATTAACACGGAAAAAAGTGTGTATAGTTAATAAGTAGAAGAATATTATACTGCTTTCGTTTTTTGGTCACAGTCCGTCTCTGCACTGTTATTCACTGCATTACTTGAAGAGATACCCACTCCACCCCTCTCCCTGCGATAGTGGTGTGCGGGTTGCATTTCTATTACGTCACAATTTCGTGGTGTTTGGCAACCACTGACCTACATCATTATAATAATTATCATCATCATGTTATGAATATTTTACTGAAACGATGTTACAGAACACTGCCTGTCTGATGGACGTGAGTTTCGGCATGGGGAACTCATCTCGGATCCGAGTGCCTGCATCATGTGTGTCTGTTACTATGGTGAAGTACTATGCCAAGAGGGCAAGTGCCCGCATGTCAAGACAGGGTGTCGACGTCTCAAGGAGAAAGAACATGGTGTTTGCTGTGGCCGAATTGTCTGTGGTATGGGTCAGAAAATCTTTAGTTTTGTTTATAAGAATTTGAGTGCATTAAAAAATAAAACTGCTCCATTTATTCCAAATATTCAAACCAAGTACATGGCAAACTTGTCATTCATAACATTCATATCTTGCTAAATTAGAATGACTAGATGTTAGTTGAAGATATACTAATAAACATAAGTTTATTTTATAGATAATTTACATTTTTCCTCCTGTGAGTGGTTGTGTAGGCAGGGCTCAATGCACTGCTTTGCCTGAGGGCCTATAATACTGTTAAGATGGCCCTGACAGGAAATGTGTTAAGTTTCAAATTTTGGCTGTTTCACCAATTTTAGATTAGAATATAATGTGAAGGTATTTCCATCCAATCAAATTCTGAAGAGGTTGCAAATTTCTATTATGACAAATTTGTACGCTACTTAGAGACGTGGATTTCTCCGTATCAGCCTCTAAACTCTTTTCATTGGATGCAATTAAAAAGGATTTTAACTTAAGATGAAACTGTGAAAAGTCCTGAAGTTCTTAAAACAATAGATTCAGGTTCATTATTTCAGACACATAAAGGTGAACTGTTTAATGAAATTTTACATTTAAACATTTACATTTAATTTTGTTTGTTGAAGTCTAAGTATTAAATCTACATACTTAGACTTCAACAAACAAAATTTGATAACACAGTCTCAAGGGAAAAAATGGAACTCTCTGCATCATAATTCACAGTTGATTCCCGATTTACCACGCAAATCGTCTGTAGCTGCATTTAGATTGGCAACAGGCCATGACTGTTTGGCCAAGCATCTGCATAGAATTGGAATATATCAGTCTCCTAACTGTCCATTGTGCAACTCGAATCAAGAAATGGATTCAGAACATCTCAAAGTCTGTGTGTCAGTAGCTAACCATGACAATATCTTTGAAAAATATTGGAGTGCAAGAGGTCAAATGACTTTATTGTCAAATGCCTGGCATTAGAAAACAACAACAACATTTAAACAATATTGCATTCAGCAAACTTGAGTAACCGGAATGTAAAAACATTAACACAGATGCAGATAAAATATGGTGTGATGCTTTTCATAAATTAAATAATGTCAAAACATAGAGATGGTTGTGAGCTCTGCATTTACGCAAGCACGACTGTAGATCCAAATGTATTCTGTTCAAATGTAACTCTTCGTCGACTGGTGAAAAGAACCGTTATTTAACTGAAACTGTACAAGCAGAAAGTTATTGGTGGAGAGTATGGTGAAATTTTAAATTTTTTTCCTAATTGATGCACAATTTTCATATTTTGCATGTAGAAATATCATTGCTGCAGCAACTTAAATTCGAGATTAGTTTTTGAAAAAAAAAAAAAAAAGGAGTTCAAATTAAAAAAAACAGGATAAGAGTAATTCATTAAAATGGATATAACTCACCAAATTTTAAAAATAAAATAAAATGTCTATAACATTTTACTCCAAAAAGCACGTTATTTAAAATGTCTGGAACACAATTTTGATATTGGTTTTCAACATTTTTAACATAAACAATTAATTTTAAGAATGAGTTTTAGACGATAGATATATGGAGATATATTTTTGAAATGCAACAAAATAACAAATTTCTATTCCAGAAAAAAGTTTCCTAATAGCCTAAAGAAGTAGTGTACAAAATTTCTTGAATATAGCATTAATAGTTCCGAAGATAAATAAATTTTTGTATGGAATTAAGCAATAAATTAAAATTATGGGAAATTGCTATCAAGCTTAATTGACATTTAAGGGTCATTTAATGGCAAGATTTTTAACCCTGTGCGCCAGAACTTTCAAAATGGCGTCACAGTAGCTGACAAGGCCGCATTAAAGTTTATGTAATTGCTTCAAATGTTCTTCTTTTCTCTTCATTCTTCAGTTTTTCCATGTTCAATTTCGTCACTTGTCTTCCTCTTGTCTCCTTCAGATGAATATCTACTTCGCCTATCAGGAGAGCATGATCTGAGTTAATAACTGCTCCTGGTAAAGTCTTCGCATTTTTTAAGCAATTTCGGAATCTTTCCTGCACCAGTATGTAATCTATCTGGTATCTGCTTTCGTCTCTTGGGCATGTCCATGTGTATCTTCTTTGTTTATGTTGTTGGGATAATGTATATCCAACAATCATTGCATTTCTTTTAGGCTACAGAAATTTACCAAAGACTCTCCTCTGTCATTTCTTCTTTCCAATCCATATATGAAGACATATGTATTTCCCTTAAAATTCACAACTCTCAGACATATTTGAACCATAAACGCAAATAACTGATAAGATATGATTTAATATATATTAATTTACGGGTTTTTCATCATATTTAACCATCCTCTCCCCTTAAGACTATTTTCAGGATTTTTAGTTGCAAAAAATTTGACAGTCTGTTATTAAGTAAGCCTAATTCAAAACTCTTACTGGAAATCAACTCATAAAAATACAAGGAAAAAAGTATAGATCCTGATTTTGGAACCACCATTATCACTAACTCAAATTCTGTAGATTGTTGAAGTGTTCATGTTTACATTTGTATGAAATCACTAGACTAGACGGCATTTCGGAAGGCGGTCAGTTGCTATATGCGCCGTAGCATTTTTTGTATGTGATGTCACAAGCTTGTACAGTATAACCAATCAGAATCAGTCTGTAACAAGTATTTCCCGAGTTCGTTTGTTCACTTGCGAGTGTTTCAATACATCTGATAAGTAAAACTAACACACACACACACACACACACACACACACACACACACACTCTCTCTCTCTGATAAGTAAAACTAACACACACACACACACACACTCTCTCTCTCCCCTCCCCCTCCCTCTCCCTCCCCCTCCCCCTCCCTCCCTCCCTCTCTCTCTCGTGTGTGTGTGTGCGTGCGTGCGTGTGACATAAACAAATGGAATAAGAGACTATAAAAAGACAAATATTGCAAGGCAGGCGCGGAAAACAGTGTTTAAGGTTTATACCTAATTATTTTAAAAACGTTAAAGAGCAGAACACTGCCGGCCATTTTGATGCTGGCTTCAATGTTGCCAATGCGCAAGAAACAACTGCAGAAGCAAGTGGTGTACGAATGGGAACCGTGCAAAGAATATTGTTAGTGAAGGAAAGAAGGTTTGTTTGGTGTCATGCTTACAGTAATCAATGGCTAAGGTCATTATTGTCTTTTGATAATTTAAATTCTCTCCTGCGCTATTTGTATTGCAAGTGCTCGTAAAGTAGAATGTGGCAATGTTGTATGCTGCCTTGCTCTCTCTATCTGTCTCTCTCGATGCAAACGCTAGCAGACTACTGCTTTTCAAATTGCCGTCGACTCTAGCGTTTACTATGTATATTAAATATCTTCCTAACAATTATTACTTTTAAAACATTGCTGTTCAGTGCATAATTTTTTGTAATTTAAGTATCCGGTTTTGTCCTATATTACATTAAATTTAACCTCTGATTGAGGTTCTCGCTGATATGTAATCTCTCATCAGACAGTAGGGCCTACATATCTCACCTGACGATATGTGTCAGAGGAAGAACAATTTTATTGTTTGTATACACCTGAAATCTGATTTGTAAAATATGTTACTAGTCAGCGTTGTATGCAATGGCAGGGGAAATGAACTGGCCAACATATCTCATTATCTCCTGGCTTAGTTGCCTCATTGAGTGATGCCTTATTGGTGTCACTTCTGAGGTTCCTACCTGTCTTCGGACAGTTGACTAAACAGCAAACAACATTAAATTTATGAATTTTCCTGGTTTTTGATTTCATAAATCTGGTCAACCTTTCTAAATTGCTATTGTACAACTGACGTTTATGGTTCAAATACGTCTGAGAGTTGTGAATTTTAAGAGAAATACATATCTGTGGCACACCTATAGTTCCCTTAGAATAAAAGGGAAGATAATTCTTCATAAAAAATCTATGGCATTGCATGGTTTCTTTTGAAATCCAAGATATCCTAATTATTTATTTAAAAAACTAGCTGCACCCGTACGCTCTGCTGCACTTATTATAAATAAATATAAAGTAATTACATAATTAAAATAGAACATTGGGTCCAGGGAACATTCGTATTTGATAGAAGAATAAATCGTTTAGTAATAATAATAATAATAATAATAATAATAATAATAATAACAATAATAATAATAATAATAATAATAATAATAATAATAATAATAATAATGGCTTTATTTAACCTGGCAGAGTTAAGGCCATAAGGCCTTCTCTTATGCTACTTAATTTAAATTGTATTTAAATAATTAAAATGCTATCATTTTGGTCCAGAGACCACTCATTTGGTGCAAAGATAATTCGTTTAACATTTTTCTAAATTAGTCTTGAATGCATCCTTTAATAAATCACTCCAAATTAATAGAGTTGATTGTGTACGAAGATCATTTTTATGTAACCTTACTGTGCATCTTCTTTTTTTTTGTTAAGTTTATTTTATTCACGCCTTAACATCTGTGGTCATGTCACGTGTTTAGAATGTGTGGGTATATCAGCAGGCCGCGTTTACTCTTGTTGAGTTCCTGTTTCTATTGTGTGTTGTAGATGGCTTGTGTTCATGTAACTGATTATAGACTTTGATTAATGTTTTTGGTATTGGTAATTGAGGCGGTGATGAATAATGGCATGTATCTTTCCAATCCGGCATTTGCCTTTATGACTAAGGAAAATCATGAAAAACCCCAGTCAGATTGGTCGGCCACGAGGTTTGAACCAGGGACCCCCCCGAATGCGTGTCCTATCAAAATTTTACCTGGGATGAAACTTATCGGAAATCATTTTTAGAGAAACTTTTGTTATGTAACATTTTCCACAAAAATCAATAATAAGCGAGATATTTCGGTTTATTTAATTCAGGCCCCCTTATAACCACACTTTTAAATAAAGTATTTTGAATTCCATATAGCCTAAAATCTAAGTTACAAAGAACTTAATTTATATTCCAATTTTCATCGAAATCCGGTCAGCCATTATCGCGTGAAAAGGTAACAAACATCCAGACAGACAGACATACAAACAAAAATTTAAAAAAAGCGATTTTCGGTTTCAGTACATGTTAACACCAATTATTTTTGGAAAATCGAAAATTACCAGAACAATTTCGCTTACAGATTTATTATTAGTGTAGATCTCTGTAGAATAACCACTTTTGGAATGTAACTTCACGTAAAATTTTGTTACATGCCTTCTCTTGGAACAAAAAATAATAAACCATCTGAAACTAGTCAACAAAGTAACCTAGTTAATCAACATGTGAAAGCATATATATACTTTATATTCCGAAGTGATATAGTGTTAAAAGTTGTCTAATCAAGATGTATAAAATAATAACTCCTTAAATAAGTGTTTCATAGTTTCTTTTTTAATATAAGGCAACATAATAATTGTTCATAAAAGTCTGTTACATGTCTTGAAATATAAGGCAGACAATCTTTAATTTAAGAAGTCTTTTTTAAGTTTCTACGTAAAGATTATTATGTTTTGGTCCTACAGAATACATCTGTTATGGTAACAATTAATATCAGAAGAGAAAAATTCGAACCCGGGTCTTTGGTTCTATGTACCAAGTGCTCTCACCATTGAGCTACGCCGAAGCTCAATTCACAGCACTGGATCGAACCCCCCCCCCCTCCTCCAGTGTTTTTCCCTTTGTGGCCTGACTCCAAGTTGGGCATGTATGTTGACATTTTATATTAAGTCAACTGCCATTATACAAGGAGCGCACTCAGTTGAGTGACTTGTGGCCGGGATTCCACAGTAATATGCACAGTAATCTGTGCAGTAATATGCACTATTGCTAGAAGACTCTACGTAAAGATTATTATTTTTGGTCCTACAGAATACATCTGTTATGGTAGCAATTAATATCAGAGGAGAAAAATTCGCTCTGTCACCAGGGATCGAACACGGATCGTTGGTTCTATGTACCATGCGCTCTCACCATTGAGTTATGCCGAGCTCAATCCACAGCATAGCGCTCCTTGTATAATGGCAGTTGACAATATAAAATGTCAACATGCCTAACTTGGAGTCAGGCCACAAGGGGAAAAATACTGGAGGAGGGGGTTTGATCCGGTGCTATGGATTGAGCTTCGGCATAGCTCAATGGTGAGAGTGCTTGGTACGTAGAATCAAGGACTCAGGTTCGATCCCCGGCACCAGAGCGAATTTTTTTCCTCTAATATTGATGCAAGGAGATGCATTGTCACCTCTACTTTTTAACTTCACTCTAGAATATGCCATTAGGAAAGTTCAGGATAACAGAGAGGGTTTGGAATTGAACGGGTTACATCAGCTTCTTGTCTATGCGGATGACGTGAATATGTTAGGAGAAAATCCACAAACGATTAGGGAAAACACGGAAATTCTACTTCAAGCAAGTAAAGTGATAGGGTTGGATGTAAATCCCGAAAAAGACTAAGTATATGATTATGTCTCGTGACCAGAATATTGTACGAAATGGAAGTATAAAAATTGGAGATTTATCCTTCGAAGAGGTGGAAAAATTCAAATACCTTGGAGCAACAGTAACAAATATAAATGACACTCAGGAGGAAATTAAACACAGAATAAATATAGGAAATGAGTGTTATTATTCGGTTGAGAAGCTTTTGTCATCTAGTCTGCTGTCAAAAAATCTGAAAGTTAGAATTTATAAAACAGTTATATTACTGGTTGTTCTGTATGGTTGTGAAACTTGGACTCTCACTTTGAGAGAGGAACAGAGGTTAAGGGTGTTTGAGAATAAGGTTCTTAGGAAAATATTTGGGGCTAAGAGGGATGAAGTTACAGGAGAATGGAGAAAGTTACACAACGCAGAGCTGCACGCATTGTATTCTTCACCTGACATAATTAGGAACATTAAATCCAGACGTTTGAGATGGGCAGGACATGTAGCACGTACGGGCGAATCCAGAAATGCATATAGAGTGTTAGCTGGGAGGCCAGAGGAAAAAAGACCTTTGGGGAGGCCGAGACGCAGATGGGAAGATAATATTAAAATGGATTTCACGGAGGTGGGATATGATGGTAGAGACTGGATTAATCTTGCTCAGGATAGGGAACAATGGCGGGCTTATGTGAGGATGGCAATGAACCTCCGGGTTCCTTAAAAGCCAGTAAGTAAGTAATATTAATAAATATTAACTTTTTTAAGTTGTTCATTCTATTCAGACTTGTTACGATGATAATGGAAGACTGACATGATGAGAAAACCTGTCACAACTACTTCAGTCCTTGTAAATATCACAGGATCTATTAAAGTTCAATCTTTATAAATAAAGTCACTGAGCTGAGATAAAGTCAGGATAGTTTAACCACGAGTTAGAATAAATAACAGCCGATTATTCTCTTTAATGTTTCAGATGATGATGAATCACCAACAGTAGTTTTGGATCGAAAAGATGTAACTCCAAGTTCTCTACAGACATTGCAACAGCAGCCTCCACCACATCATTTGGGTGGCATCGTGCCGCCAATCACGGTAGCAGATGGGGTTGTAACTCCAGACCCATTCAGAGATGTAATTAGAACAGAACCAGCTCCAGATTTACCTTCGCTTATTGAAGACATGATGCCATTTCTTCTAGAACGTCACACAGCCACCACATTTGCTTCCAGCACTACTCCTTTAGCATCATCTTCCACCACATCTGTTTCCAAACCATCTTTTCCTATCCAAGAAGAAGAAAGTACAACAGAAACATCTAAAATTCAAACATCTTCATTGCCTGATATTTCACCCATTACGCTAGAACTTCTTAATGAAACTAAAGTTGTTTCAGAGGAAAATAATCCTCAGAGAAATGATGACACTGAAGATCAACTCAGTAAGGAAGAAGATGACGAAGACGAAGATGAAGATTCGGGCTTATCTTTAGATAGCGTGCTTCAGTTTCTGTTTTCTGGTGGTGACACCACAAAGGCACCATTGCGCACAACAAACCCACCTTCTAACAGCAGTACACCACAATTATCAAGTAGTTCTTTTGAAGAAATGGTTACTACATCACATAATACTGTTTCATCAACGATTGGATATTCAAGTCAACCAATTTCTGATACTAACAAAGCTTCCAATAAAAACTTCTCAGGAAATACTGTTGATTTAAATACATCGTCAAATAATCAAGATGATCTTAATTTTACGACAGATTCAAATCTGGCTAATACAAAATTCAGCATTATTCCGCCACTGGTTTTAACGGCAGTTTTAAACAACATGAACACAATTTCTCCAGACACTTCGAGCAGTCATGACCCTCCTTCAGGTAGGCCACCGAATCTGAGTGCAGAGCCCCTCCATCACCCACAGTTGCCAGCGCCAGTGTCAGCAGATCTGGGAGCAGCATCAGGTCTACTGAAACTTGCAGGTTGTAACATATACGGCCGTATGTACCGCGTTGGTAGAATCATTTCAGAATTGTCTGGTCCCTGCTTGGAGTGTATGTGTACAGAGGTGGGGGTTCAATGTCGGCCACTTGATTGTTGATGACACTTTTTCTTTAAAATGATGTTAGTGGTTACCAATCATTCAATTACAAATCACCCTTACTTTAAAAATGTTTGACAATTAACTGTAAGCAACTGTATATAAATATTTATACTGCACTTGAGGAAAAAACGTTGTTCAATAACATGCAAGCAGTGATATAAACTTTCGTATTTCCCAAAGTCTGTAGGTCTAAAGAGTTTATTTTAAAATTTAATTGATATATGAAGGAAATGTAGTTCATTTCTCCTTCCTTATATTACCCCCATAGTTATGATGAACTATTAGGAGTCCTGACATTGATTGACCTGTTTTGTGCTTCAAATTGCATCATCAACACCATCATAATCATCGTGCAATCAATTTATTAAATTACTAGTAAATAATATATGTATGCATTACTTAAAATATGAAGATTTTCGAATTGAATAACATTTTTTATGAGCGCAGAATTTGTGTTAGATTCTTTCACTTTCAGAGAGATATTACGGTAGTATTCAGTTTTTATTCTGTTTTCATATGGTATATTACATATTCGTTTTTACAGTGCAATCTATAGAATAGTCCATGTAAAAACAACCTTTAGAGTACCAAATACCCTTTCAGAGGCGCGGAATATGTCTTATTGCCTAAATATATAGTGTATATCATGTATTATTTTAAGAAATGCCCTTACGTCCTGTTAATTATATAATTATAGGGTCCACATTAAAAATTAATACATCTATATATGCCGAACACGTAACTAATGCTAACCACACACACAATAACATAAATACAGACATGGAAATCCTACACATACAACCCAAAAACCAAAAACTCAACACAATAGAATAATATGAAATATACAGACGCACTAAAACACACCCCAGTCAAATTCTCAACACACAGATCAATTTCAGAACACACACACTATTTGACACAACTCTTCATCACACGAACGCACTCACACAACAGGCAGTGAAGTTGAGATAGCGCCGAGATCTAGTAGGCTCCGAGGATGGTGTCGAATAGCACCGAAACAGCTGTAAGCCGCACATGCTTACATAATTAACACGAGTAAGATCGCCATTTAATCAATTATTTATATTCAAGTGTTAAAAGTAGTGTACGAAAAATGCAACATGGATGTTTTATTTTTTCTTGTATACTAGTACCATTACACTCTTTTAACACTCACTAGAATTCCGACAATGATGAAAATAACATCAAAACTAGTCAATCAGGTACTACAACATCATTATTTAAAATATTAACACAGTGAAGTTGTTATTTATTAATTTACATAAATTTAAATACGGTGATTTAAACAATCAAAATTTTCTGAAATATTTTAACTTTATCAAAATCATCAATTTCAATTCAACAATGCAATCACGTCATCTCATAGATGATGATGATGATGATGATGATGATGATACGAAGCCTTTATAAATTATTGATATAATTAAACAAACTGATAGAATGTAATGAAGCAGCAAACTTAACAACTGTAGAAACATATTACGAGGGGGATCCAGGAAATAACGACCGTTTTGTTGTAATAATTAAAAAAAATATATATTTATTTGAAAAAAACAAAGTCTGTTACATAACTCAAGCTTCCTTCACTTCTCTACATAATCACCACCTACATTTAAACATTTGTCGTATCTGTTCACTAGCTTTAGAATTCCCGTGTTATACTCCAGTTCATTAAGCCAGGTGTTCACTGTCTTCTTCAACTCTTCATCACTTCCAAAACGCGTACCACCTAGAAAGTCTTTCAGCTTAGTGAAAAGGTGAAAATCGCTAGGAGCAAGGTCTGGACTATAGGGCGGATGATCAAAGATTTCCCAACCGAATTGATCCAGCAATTCTCGAGTTGAAGCAGCAGTGTGCGGGCGGGCGTTGTCGTGAAGAAGCACAACTCCTCTCGAAAGCATTCCTCGCCTCTTGTTTTGGATGGCTCACCATAGTTTTCGTAAAGTCTCATAATAACGATTTGCATTGATCGTAGTGCCTTTTGGCATGAAATCCAGCAAAAGAACACCTTTGCGATCCCAAAAGACAGTAGCCATGACTTTTTGTGTTGAGAGAGTCTGTTTGAATTTTCTCGGTTTCTTGGGTGATGAGGGATGATGCCACTGACGTGATTGGTGCTTGGTCTCTGGGGTGTTGTGAGATACCCAGGTCTCATCACCAGTCACAATTTGATCAAGAAAGGCGTCTCCATCTGTGTGATATCGCATCAAGAATGTCAATGCTGAGGCCATTCTCTGAGTTTTGTGTTGGTCACTCAGTTGCCGTGGAACCCATCATGCACAGATTTTGTGGTAGCCAAGATGTTGCGACACAATTTCACCAAGCAAAGAACGAGGAATGTCAGGAAAGGCAATATGCAATTCGTCGAGAGATGTGCGCCTGTCTTGCAAGATTCTGTCGTTCACTTTAGTCTTCAGGTCTTCTGTGATGAGTGATGGGCGTCCGGGTCGAGTTTCATCGTGGACATTTGTTCGCCCATTGTTGAACATTTCGCACCATTTTCTCACATTTCTTTCATTTATCACAGTATCACCATACACTTCTTTCAATTGCCGGTAAATTTCTGCAGGTTTCAAATGTCGGGCATTCAAAAATCGAATCACACTCCTCACCTCACAGTCGGCGGGATTATCAATCACGTCGTTCATTTTGAAGTAACACAAAATGCACAATGGCGACTTGTTGCAACCAGTACTCACAACATTATGAGAATACATGTTAAGGAAGCCAGTTGACCTTCAAACAAGGAAGGGGAGTTAGCTGCGCGGCGGGTATGCGCGAACGGTCGTTATTTCCTGGATCCCCCTCGTATATACCAGTAACTACCTTAAACTATAAAGAAACACAACTCATATAGGATGTACAGACTACCATACTAGTTTCATCAGTGATGCAAGAAATGTTACAGAATGGTTAATTTAATATCTTTCTACCATTTCTGAAGCATCAAGCTTGAACAAATTACATAGAACAACAATAATTTTAAGACTCTGCACACATTCCCAAGATGCTTCACAAGCATCATAATCTTCCTAAATTATAATCCTAAGAAGTTGGTTTATTCGGTTTATCTTTTTTTCTCCATCTTATAGCTGTGTGAAAATTAATAATAATAATAGTAATAATAATAATAATAATAATAATAATAATAATAATAATAATAATAATAATAATAAACGCTTAAATAATAAATTATTATTATTATTATTATTATTATTATTATTATTATTATTATTATTATTATTATAACAAAATTTTCTTGATTAAATATAATGCAATAACGACGATATAGACTGAACCAAGAAATTTGAATGATTGGGAACCACTTGACTGCAATAAGGACACATATTTGTTAAGTTGTTTTCTTTGTGTAATAGTATCACGGATTAGAAAGCTTTAAAACTCACAAGGGAGGCTATGAACATACTGCAATACATTCATTAATACACGAGGGTTGTAAACTGAAGCTGAATTCAGATTATTGTTTGGAAACTTTTTTTCCCCGTTCATGTTAAGGAAACAAGAAAGATGTATATTTAATTTTATGCCTTCCAATCCAGAGCCAGCCGAGAGTAACTACACCTCGCAACACTCAAACACTTGACTCTCATAGTACTTCCAAAAATTTTAAGAGTGAGTATTTTAAAATTTAATTTTTATAACATTGTAATACTATAAAACTTTACAATGGGTAGTTAGGAGAAGAATCTAACATTCTTATTTGTATAAATTCCTACGTATAGTACCAGTATAACAGCAAAGACGATTACGACGACAATGACGATGATCTTAATTATGACGAGTTTTGTGTATTGTCACTGTACCTCTAGTTTCGTGTGAAACAGTACGATTACTTACTGCCCACCCATTTCATTATTTCTTAGTTATTTAATTAGCCTTTTTGGATTTGATTTTACATATGGTTGTGCCACTCTATTCAGCGTATTTTTACACATCTGTCAATGTCCTGCCCAAACTGAAGTAGTCCTGTTTCTTCGACTACGTATTTTGTAACAGACAATATAATATTTCTATACTATAGTATAGGTAAAATCAAAAGTTAAAAGAAAGTTCCTTCAGACGTTAACAAATTGTAATCGATTATCTCAACTTTTAATAGGTAAATACAATTACGCACATCTTATATAAGTACGATACTTTTTTTATGAATATAATTCTGCAGTGAAAAAATGTAATTATTGAATAATTCTGTGGTGTTCGGGTAAAGGGGTATAAGTCATTTTTTGTCCAGATGGAATTTTGTTCCCCAGATGAACACACAAGTTAAATTATACAAGTGGGTGTGCAAAAATCAAAGAATACAAGCAGTTGATGTGTTTTATTTGTGTAGGAAATTACATGTAATAAGGTTTCGAAGTTTAATTTTCGTTTATCTCCGGACTCATTTTTATGACATGTCCCTTTACCCAAACACCACAGAATTAACATTAAATAGCTGTTCAGTAAATACTATCAGAGACCATAATGACTAATTACAAGCTAACTGCATAACAAAAGATTTGCTGACGATCATGTGACTTTCTTATTTTAGATTATACAATACATGAGCATATTCAAATTTTATTTTTCTATATTAGCTCTGTTTATCTAAGAAGTTGTGAATGCAATTATTTATATCTATATTAAGAAATCATTGCGCATTTTAATGTTTATTCTCACACGTGAAAGTCCAGCTCACAGAAAAATTCATTTGAGAAAGAAACAAAAAAGTTAATTTCAAGTTTACTACAAACAGCTCAAGCCTCACCTGTTGAAATAACCATTGGTCGTAGATCGAGCATAAATTCTTGATGTCCTTTTGCATCTGATCCCATAATGTAATGTCCAGTATTGGTTTTACACCTCTATTATTCTTAATAACTGAGTAGACTACTTATTTTTGTTTTAGTTGTTCCAGCACAGGACTCTACTCTAGGTATCAACAGTAATGTATACCGTTATTGTTAGCTTATGCATCTGAGATAACCTCAAATTTCAAATCAAATCACCTGTTACTTGAGTTGCCTGTATAGTTTCCTATCGTTAGTTAATATGAGTCTTAGATATTACAGAACAGCACCCCTACTGGTATAGTAGAGTCGAATTCCATGTTAACCACCTGCAAGCCATTGATTTAGAGACAATGGAAATTCAGTCTGCCGGCTTCCTTTGTTTCTGAGACAGCTACCGTGGCGCAACTAAGACATAAATATAGTTGTCACGCCTACCAGTGGCAGCTGATTGACTGAGGCAAGTGGGGCCGGGCCTCAGTCACTTGGCTTAACAGAAATCAGATTTTGTGTTTTTATATAATGTATTAGTTATTTGAATGAAGCATCGCTGTAGAAGCATTTTAAAACTCTGTGATGTATATAGACCTGCTTTGCAGTAAAATTTGTTCCTGAGGCCAGAATCGTTCGTGCCGGGTCTGTCTTCTGAATTTCCTGTATTTTCGCGGGGTTTGAGCTTGTGCTTAAAACGTTGTAGCCGAGGCACAATTCGTCTGGCCTCGTGGCCTGGTCAGGTTTCACTCCTCACATCCATGGGCTGGCCTCAAGGGTAGAGTGGGGTGGGAATAGCAACGGTGACTTGTCTTCCTAAATAGGTCATAAATAACACAAATTCCAGCTCTTTGGCAGGCAGAGACGCACACTATTCCCTCCCCTTATGTATCAGTTTATGATACAGGGTGTTGTACTATTGTAATTCGTAGTACAGTAGTGAATCTGGGCCAATGTTGTTATGTATTTCGGGAAAATATAAACAGAAACAAATGCGAGAAATAATGCTGGTGTAGTAATTCATTGTTAAAGTGTCTTTTTTCAAGAAGAAATAATATTGAAAGAAAGGAAGTTTTAAATAAAGAGAGAGTCTACCGAGATACCTACGACATCACTGACAATTTTTCTGACAGATAATCTTAAAACGCGAGTTTCTATTGCATCTTGGTATGGCAACATAAATGGTTAAGTGGTAATGTGGTGTAAAATAAACTTCTCTGTTGGCCTTGTTCGTTGCTGTCAAGGGAAAAAAATAAAATGAACAGAAAGGAGGGGATTTTCAACACATAATGTGGGTTGCTTCATCACACTGAAACAATCACTGAAACTCACAGCATGACAGCTTATTTGGTGAGTGACATTATTTTTCATCAATAGTAGGCTAATAATAATAGACTAATAATAATAATACTACTAATAATAATACAGTACTCATATTAATAATATAACAATAATTAATATCATAAATAAACATTTTCTATCGGAGGCACTTAAACTAGTTGCATCTGGCCTCACCGAGGATTTCGGTTACCAGCTGCTACAGACGCCTACCTCTTCTCATCGCATTCTTAGCTAATTTATACATATCAGTACAGTAGGCCTACATACATGCACATTTAATGTTATTAGATAATATGATATTATTTAAAAATTTACCTGTTACTCAGTTGTTTTCATCCATGCCATTACCCTCGTCACTGGAGCTACTGTCATCATCGTTCAAATGAATTATTATTCTATTGTCTTCATCATGATCTCTAATGCAATATTTCAACTCCTTATTTTCCACATGGCCAATGCACTTTTTCTGGGGTTACCATCCGTCCAGGAAAAGGAGGACATGTCCTCTTTTTTAATCATTTTATCCTGTCTGGGAGGCATTAAAAAAAATTGGAATGTCTGGCATTTCGCATTTCAAATACAATTAATATTAATATTGAATAATGTGCGATATTATGCATAGAATATCTAAACAAATGGTGAAAACCTATGAAAGAATTTAACTGCTTTCAGTGACTGAAGCTGAAGCACATAAAAAAAAAAACATAAAATATGATGACCTATTGACATGCATTGAATTCTTACATTCTAAAAATGTCACTATTCATGCTTCTAAGCTATTTTACCAATTTTAGTCTGTATTCCGAGGCACACTCATAGAACTATAATCTAAAACTGTGGTTCCCAACTAGGAGGAAATTTTGAGGGTTCTAGAAGGGAATAAGAACTATAAAATACAAATAAATGAGATATGTACTGTGAGTGAATCAAAAGTTTGGACCCATATAAATATCTTCCATATGCTCTCACCAGTGACACATTCGATTCTAGCCCTCAGCTATATCAAAAACCGCCATTTTGGATGCAACTTTGAAATTTTAAATAGAAAGGGGGTCATGCAGGTACTCAAAATCATGTGAAATTTTCTGGGGAAAAAAAAAATGGTGCAATCTGTTTTGAGATATCTCTAATCGTTTTCAAGTTATTTAAAGATAACTGTCATAATGACACAAACATTAGTTACCGTCATTTCCCATAACTATGGTCCTGGAACACAACTATGGTCCATTCAAATTTTGCACTTCATAATGTAGTACCTCGTTTATCTATATTTTTGCTGTACTGTAGTTTGAAGTCAAGTCACTGCAGCTATCTACAAATGGTTCATGTTACAGTACTTCTACAATGTTCTTTGAATAGTTGTTCGCGGACCATAATTGTGATCCAGGACTATAGTTATGAGAAATGACGGTACTGTATCTACAGATATTTGTAACATGGTACAGTCACAGTCTAGTATATACAGTCTCGAAGTCAATACGTAGCAAACATGCAAACATTAGATAGTTGCTCACCACTAGGATCGCTAATATCGCCTCATTACAGGCAATGCAAAATAATACCGTCACAGTCTATTGTTTCTAGCACCCTCAAAACTCAAGCTTCGTGACTGTATATAGTAGGCTGTGGTACAGTACTAAGGAGGCTTTGGAAAAGGTATTTTTATGCAATTCTGGTAATTAAGTTTTCTTGCTTTACTGTTTGGTTAACCTGTGACACCTATATTAATCGAAAATCAAGCATATGGAAGACATTTATATGGTTCCAGACTTTTGATTCACTCTGTATAAAATAAAATATTTTCAATTTTATAGGCATTATTTTTTAGTCAACATAAGGGGGAGTGATAATGTGATGAATGGTGAAAGGGCGCATGGGACAAAAAAAAAAGTTGATAAGAGAAACAAAATACACATTGTTTACAAATATAAAACATTTTTTGTATTTTTATTTGAAGTTTATGATAGAAATTTAAACTTTAATGACAGAAAATTATTACAATGCAATATTAGTGTAATAATTATGGTATTACGCGTGTTTCTTTAATTTGTTATTTAGAAAAACATACAATATTATTACGTTTTGCCAAGGTATTTAATGTACGACATTTTTTTTATAAAGACAAGTAAAACATGACACTTTTAAAGAATGGTACGATATTCTAACTTTACTGAACTGGCAACCCTAGCTGCATGTCAGTCATTCTCTTCTCTACCGCTTGTACACTTACACTTCATTTACTGAATGTTAACTTGCATCATGTTTGCTGAAAGTTGACTCTTGTGGACTCACTTCTTTTTTTACTAATCTCTTAACTTTTATTTTTCCAATTTTTGCTTCAACAACCTTTACTATTTTCATTTTCTCGCGGCACATCAGCTGATCATTCACGACACACTAGTGTGCTGCAGCACACCGGTTGAAAATGGTTGCTTTAGACAATTGAAATTTTTATCATTTGTTTATCACACTATGTTATTAATGTAACAGTAAAGTTTAACTCATCTATGCAGAGACAGCAATTACAATAATATCATATGAGGTTAACACTTCTTCTCAAATAATAATACCTTATTTAAGCAAAATAGTTTTTACCATACGGTATGTTGAGTAAATAGTAGGCCTAATAATAATAAATATAAAGATCAATTGTAAAACAACAGTTAAAGCTCAGAGTTTTAAATTTTGTGTAAAAACATTAAAGGTAAAGGTAAAGTCAATCCCATGACAGACCAAATCGGCCCAGAGGGTAATGAAAAGTTAAGGCTTCCACATTTACAGACAATCGGTATTTAATAGCAGTAGGGATGTCAGTCCTACTTGTCCGCCGCCTTTATCCCCAATAAATGTTATTAGGGGCTCAGTAGAGCCAGGTCATAGTGCGGCTGGAAGCATAAGATGAATGGAAAAACCAATTACTCTATCGGGAATCGAACCCGCGACCTTCTGATAATAACATTAATAACCATATCATATAGTAGGTATTTGTTATATTGAGAACACATGGAGTACAATAATAAATACGTATAAAGTAAAATTACAAATGAAAGAAATATTTTTAAAAAGTGTGATAAATTGCAAAAGTTTTATATTTTACGAAATACAATTTTCACTTAATATTTACTGCACATGTCAGAAGATAATTTCGTATCTGGTATTATATTTATAATATTATTCTCGTATTATATTCATATAGAATATTAAGAAAAATTCAGTGTTACACTGCATTTGCTTGACTTTCGCGCTAAAACTGTACTCACTTGGCTGGCTCTGAATTCTGTCATTATGTGGATAAAATTCTACCTGTTTGGATATATAATAAAGTTTAAAGATGGTGTTTATCAATCCAGTTGCAGTGCAAACCCTCTTCATTAGTTAATCCTATGAGCTTGAATGTTACAGTAATTTAACTCTTTGCTGTAACAATATTGTTATATGTAGATAACCAGACTGGGCTTTGGTATGCTCATTTGTAGTCATCAAATATAATTTAACGATTTTTCTGTGTTAGAAACAAATTATAGTAGATACTTAACTCGAATGGCAAAGAGTTAAATAACTAGATCTAGCAGTACAATTAAAATTGCTTTATTTATTGTACGTAAATAATTAACAGACGCAAGGGACAATGTGGTGATATATTTTACATAATGGAGATTTGAAATGAGAAAATGATAATGTATTCCCAGGATACATTTTAATCGTGGTTTCAAGCACAACATTTCTGCCTCCATTGTTAATCTCTCTTGAAATAGACGTAACTTGCCAAATGACTTAAGTTCCAATGCCAAATCCATTGCCACTACTGTACAGCCCTTACTTCTATTACAAGCAGGTAAAGTGCCATTCCAGTTTTCAATTTCCATGCCTTAACTCACATTTTCGTAACATTAACTCAATATAGAGAGAACCAACTACAAGTTATTAATGTATTAATGTACTAGAATAATTTTACCTTTAAGGAAAATAAAAGTCTCTCGAACATCATATTTTCCTTAAATAATGTAACTAAATTTAAATTACAGTTCAGCATTCAAAAATTACAAAATTTGAGTTACCATGTCCACACAGAACCTAACCTATTTTAATTTGACACTGTAAAGACACTAATGATTATAGAATATTACTCCATTTTGAATCTTGCGTACACTACTTTTAACACTTGAATATAATTAATTGATTAACTAGCGGACTTACTCTTGTTAATTATGTAAGATAAGTTCTACATAGGACAGACAGGCAGATCATTCCAAACAGGCTACAAAGAACACATTAAAGCAATAACTAGAGGACACAATATATCTACATACGCCAATCACATAACCAATGCTAACCACACATACAATAACATAAATACAGACATGGAAATCCTATACATACAACCCAAAAACCAAAAACTCAACACACTGGAACAATATGAAATATACAGACACACTAAAACACACCCTGATCAAATTCTCAATACACAGACTAATTTCAGAACACACACATTATTTGACGCCACACTTCAACACTTTTCAACAATCGAACGCACCCACACAACAGGCAACGAAGTTCGAGATGATGCCGAGATCTAGTAGGCTCTGAGGATGGTGTGAAGCACCGAAACAGCTGTAAGCCGTACATGCTTACACAATTAACACGAGTAAGATCGCTATTTAATCAATTATTTATATTCAAGTGTTAAAAGTAGTGTACAAAAGATTCAACATGGGTAAACATTTACTCGAACAGTAAACATTAGATTACTATCAACCCTAAAAACATTATTTTAGAAATTAAAAACAAAAAAAGAACAAAAAACAAAATTTCACTAAGCTTAATCATCATGTTTAGTAGACCGAGATGTACAATCTTATAATTTTGAATGCTCTCTTTAATGTTTCCAACGGCAAGAAATGTGTTATATCATGATTTGATAGTGCTTTTATCGGGTGCATTCTTCCACTACACATTTCTGAAGTTTCACTGCACTAATATCATTGATTTTAACTCAGCAAACCATACAACAGTTTGCACACATCCTTACGGAGATGCCATTTAGACTTCAACAATGATAATGCAATTTTTTGAACATTAGAGAATAATTTACAGCTTCCAAACAAAACTTGTACAGTTTTATCACCTTATAAAACTCAAGTCAGATTGGTACAAGACCTCTTCTTTATTTTACAGCCAATCAAAACTGGTAAGATTCTATATGGACATGATGCAGGCCTATGTAAATATATTAAATATTTTCTTTTTATTATCACTATACTTTCAGTAAATGCTTAAGAACCACTCCCATTTCACAATAAAGTAACAAAGTTCTACTAGATGACAAAGAGAGTCTAAGATTCAGTTAGCGACTTCACCTCGTTGATTACGAAGAGTAGGGACTTATTGTAAAAATTAGTGTAAAACAATTTGAAATTCAAAATCAAGGTCTGAAATGAGTTTCTTAGTTCTGAATGTTTTACAGAAAGAAATATTAGATCCTTATTGTTTTATGTCACGTGAATATCTTATTGTATTTCTATATTTAGATTTTCTTTACTTTCATTCTAAATTTTATTACCACCAAGTTCTGATGCTGAAACTAATCAACAAGGTAACCTAGTTAATTAATACGTGAAAGCATATATTACATACTTTATATTACAAAGTGATATAGTGTTAAAAGTTGTGTAATCAAGATGTATACTAAATTTTAAATTGTTATGTACCGGTAACGAAAACAAGATAACATCAAAACAAAGTTGATGGAAGGAAACTTTCAATACAAGGATTAAAAAATTACATGAATATAATATGTACAGATTGTACAGAATATGATCCCACTAGATTGCAACATTCTTTCTCAATGACATGTAGTCTTGGTTCTCTCATTTAACCATTACCTCAGTATTTTATATGGTCATGTGCAGTTACCGTTGGATCAATTTTGTGGGATAGTTTTAGCTACAAGAAATATTATGTAAAAATAGAAATAATATAGAAACACTATCGCTAATATAGGCTTACCCATGCATACTTTGGAATCCTTTGTGTTTTTCTAACCTGGATAATAATTTTTGGAAATATCACAATACAAGCAAGAAATGTGTAGCTATCACTATTCATTATTATTTTAGACCACAAAATATAGTATACTGTAATTTTATTAGGTACTGTAGCCACTCTACTTAAAACAAAATAATAACAATTCCTTTATGTCATACTTAGTAATATTTTATATTCTAGGAAGAAAACTGAATTAACTGATATACAATGGTAACTGCACCTTTACTACTTCACGAGACATTCATCCCCACCGATTGTCACAAATGTAAGTTCAATACCTCATTTCGTTGATGCTGTTTGATAAACAGCTGTCATCTGTAATAGTGTAACACAAATTTCAGTTTCTATGAATTTTATAAAATGAATGTAACAAATATCAAATCTCTCCATTACATATGTGTCTGCAATACTTCTATGTTTTTCTGGAACATAATATTAGAGTTGCCACTTTATGTTATAAAACCTTACTTGGAACATTTGCTTGCAGATTTTTAAAATAGTAGATACTGAATTATAATACATTCGTATTCAAAGTGATGAGACATTAATATTCTACTATCCATGAATTCAGAAAACAGATAACATTTGAACAAAGTTTAGCTTTGACTCTACTAATGTACGAGGTTGAAGTTATTGTATTGTATTGTATTTATTAACATTCCATGGTATTCATACATTGCTTACAGCTAGAATATGGAACAAGTCAAAAAACTTAATACTATTATTAAGTCTTAATTTATAGTCACAGTCTAGATGAAATACATACAGACGAGATTTACAATATAGTCTACTAGTACAACACATAGTTTTAGTATCAATTTTATGAAGTGTTATTGAATGTCATGAGTTCACCTACAGAATAGAAGGCGTGAGAAATTAGGTACTTTTTAAATTTGGCCCTGAATAATTTTATGTTTTGAGTTTCATTTTTTATATCGACAGGGAGGCTATTAAAGATTTTTACTGCCATATAACGCACTCCTTTTTAATAGCACGATAGATTTGCTGATGGAGTATGAAAGTCATTATTTTGACGTGTATTTATTATGTTGAATTAGTTACAAAATTTTCACGATTACATACGAGGAAGATTATTAATGAAAAGATATACTGACAAGCCATGGGCATTATTTGTAGTTTTTTGAAAATAGTCCTACACGATTCCCTAGATTTTGCACCTAATATTATTCTAATTACTCTTTTCTGGAATAGAAATATACTGTTACTATCTGTGGAATTTCCCCAGAATATTATTCCAAAACTCATTACCGAGTGGAAGTATGCAAAGTATATTGTTTTTAAGGTATTGATATTTACTATCTTTTGCATAGATCTAATAGCAAAACAAGCTGAATTTAGTTTGGGGGTAATTTCTTTAATATGATTATTCCAATTTAACACATTATCGATTTTTAAGCCAAGAAATTTGGTTGTTGTTGTTTCTAATAGGGATCTATTGTTAATTATTGCGCTAGAAATTTGCGACATTGAATTCGGACAGGATTTAAATTGAATTATGTTAGTTTTGTTACAATTTAATATCAATTTATTGACTGAGAACCAGTCACATATTTTGACGAGAATTTTCTCTGTTGAAGATTGGAATGTGTTGGACTTATTGGCTGTAATTACTATACTTGTGTCATCTACAAATAATATGGGATGACCTACATCTTTTATTAGGGAGGCAAGATCATTTATAAACACTAAAAAAAGTAGGGGACCTAATATTGATCCTTGAGGAATTCCATTATTAATAGTTCCTCATGTCGATGCAGATTTCATAGTTGTATGTTATGGTACCTCATTAAAAAGATAAAACTCACTAATAGGCTATATGTCCATAGCAAGTTACATATTTCATGTTAATACACTAAGTTCATATTATGACCAGTTTAGTCTGTCAGTTTCATTCTGTCAAAATTTTCCATGGTTGATGTAGTCAGCAAGTCCTTCTATTAGTATTTTGTCAATATGTAATATCATTCAATGTGCATATTCTTTAAATTTTATTTCCTCCAGTATGTCTTTATGACGTTAATAAACAGTTTGTATTTTGTCTATGACTTTACTCCTAATTAGTGACATATAGTTATACTTCTGTCCACAGGCGGAGAGAGAACCATTTCCTTGGGGGGGGGGGGGGGGGGCAAAGCAAAACCATAGAATCCCGATATAACGAGGTTACGGGAGATAGATATCATTTACTTTCTCCCCCATTATAGCTTCACCGTGGTATAGTATATGGGAATATGATCATTTAATAAAAGTATTTTTGGGATGCATGTTTCTTACAGTGTTACATCCATATCCACGATGTTTCGTACCGAGATGTATAGGGCTTCAACTGTAGGTATACTACAAATTGTAATAGGGCATAACCATAGGCAGAGTTATGGGAGGGTATGTGGGGGCACTGCTCCCCCCCCCCCCCAAGTTTGTCTGAACTCTTTTTTTTTCTATTAACAGTACAAAATATTGAATTCAAAAGACTTTTCTTGCTTTTGTTTATGAATGGGATATTATTTGTAAATGCTACCATTATACCATCTTCCTGGAAAATGGCTGTTTTCACAAAAAAAATCATTGGACTATGGTTGTTTTATGAAAACTACTGAAAATTTCCACATGGGACTATGGTGTTTTTTTTTTCATTAACACCTAATTCAGTAGCTGGCCGCTGCAGATTTCTAACACAGGAGTACAAGCTGTTAAAAGAAACATTACAGTGCAGTGCTTCCATTCCTCAAACGAGGTATAGAAATTCTTATACATTCAGAAATTTAAAATGAATATTATAGTCTAGACACATGATCTGAAGACATTAATTCTTCAATTTAAGCACAGAAACTTAATCATAAACAAAAGCAAGAAAAGTCTTTTGCATTCAATATTTTCTAATGTTAATAGAAAAAAAAAAAAAAAAAAAAGGAGTTCAGACAAGTTTGGGGGGGGCAGTGCCCCTCCATGCCCCCTCCCCCCCATAACTCCGCCTATGCTTCTGTCTTCTTTTCAGTACCATTTAGTTTCACACTGGTTTAGTAATCAATACTGGTACTGGTAACTGTTTTCTAATGAACATAAATGTAGGTACAACACTTGTTTCTTAAGTAGATGTTGTTACAGAAACATTAATTTTTAAGCTCAAATTAGAATGTATAATTTCTTATTTTTACATTATGTACCGTAATAACACTTGAATTTATCTTCAGTCTGTACTTTGTTACTGTTAAATTAAGGTTCTTTGTAACCAGTGCATTAAGATTTTAAATCATATATTGCATTCTTCTGATTTAACTTACTCTTTCTCTCTCTTGCTACAGACTTAACACTGAAGTTCATGAAGACCTTCGTTACCTTCGTTCAAACCAGGAAGCTCAATATCTGTGTTAAACTATGGAAACCATAAGCATACTATTGGTACTGTGATAGAGCCACCTTATAGTCTTTAGTTGTTACATCACCATCTTACAGAATGTAAAGATTGTGTTCTTAAAATCACAGAAAACACTTAAGTTTCTTCAACTACTGGGTTATTTAGCGTCAATGAAATTAGTGATAATGAGATGGTATTTGACGAGATGAGGCCGAGGATTCGCCATAGATTACCGTACTTGATATTCGCCTTACAGTTAGGAAAAACCTTGGAAAAAGTCCAACCAGATAGTATGTCCAAGCAATAGCCTAAACGCAACTGTGAACTAGTAGGCAAACGTGCTACTGGCTGAGCTACACTGGTGGCTGAAAGTTACTTTGCTATTCTGGCAATTATGTTGATCCATAAATTAATTTTTAATAAGCCACGTGATGGTCACTAGAGAAAAGACAATGTAATGAAATGAATAGATATTATAAAGTCATATATAGCCAAATAATTTTACTTAAAAATTTGAAACTAGATCTCACATGACTTCTCATTGTCTTCTTGTTCAGTACTCAGTTGATCTAAATGAGGGAGAGGCGTAAATCAAACTTTTTCCACTGCTAGTAATAAAATAGGAAATCACGTCTTCATGCAATACAAATTGGGGTAAGGAGTTTCTACTCGCTTGACTGACCCAGTCTGCTTGGTAGCTGTGGACCTGAACCCAGCTGATTACCAGATAGATCCCATCTCAATACAGCCCCTTAAACAAAGAGAGGTTTCTGAATAACGGTACCTAATTAAAAGTACGTGTACAGGATTTTGTGATCTCGTGAAACCTACCTGCGCATGAGGAGAACAAGGAAGTGCATTGGGAAGCTTCTCTCCCTCGATATGCCAGCATTTCTAGTTAGCTAGCTCACTTAACCCCACAATAAGACTCTTACTATAATATACGGCACATGAATGCATTTTGTTTCACAAGATAATGAATGGCCTATAAATGTTATGATTTTTTCTGTCTCAAACACAAAATAAGATGTAAAAAATTAAATAAACCTGCATTCAGAGCAGTCATTAAAAACATTCTGAACTAATCTCATTTTATTTTTATACCATAACCTTAAAATATAGACATAATATGTCTGCAGAGGTTATACATTTACTGTGACTGCTTCCTCGATGTAATGGTTAACTTGCCTGATTGTGAACCCAGAGGTTCTGGTTCGATTTCCGGCAGGTTCAACTATTTCTTCAAGGGTATAGGATCTGGAACAAGGTCCAACAAGTTTCATGATAGCAAAATTGGGGAGCCACAATAGGTAGTGGATTCTGGTTTAAAGAAAAATCGTTTAATAACTTCTTCTTCTTCTTCTTCCCTAGTATACCACTATCGTGGTGTTAGGGAATTTCCTCAGATCCATCTACTATATTGTACTCTACCTTCTGTCAATCTATTTAACTGGCTCCATGTCGTTTAATAACACTTGTGGGGATTATCAGCTTTGATTATGCAGTTTCCCTATCCTGTATGATACTTACGCAGTTGACTACTAGATGGCAGGTGATTGATCAGGTCCTGACCTTTGTGTTCCTGCACCTCTATGGAGAGAGGAAAGAAATACATTTCCTGTAACGACTTTTTGTGCTAGTTTTCTTCTTTTAAGTGCTTGCTTTACTGGAACAATCATGGCGATTTGGCAGCTACAGATTGTGCCTGACCACAATGACCATAATGGAGATATGGCAGCTACGACACTGTAGCTCAGTGGTTGCCAAACACCACGAAATTGTGACGTAATAGAAATGCAACCCACACACCACTATCGCAGGGAGAGGGGTGGAGTGCGTGTCTCCTCAGGTAATGCAGCGATAACAGTGCAGAGATGGATTGTGACCAAAAAAACAAAAACAGTATAATATTCTTCTACTTATTAACTACACACACTTTTGTCCGTGTTAACTTTTATTCTCCTATTCATTATTTTTGTATTATTAATAAAATAAAATATATTTTCTTATTTACAATAAAAAGAACGTGTACTTTACATCTGCAGATACTTGAAATTAGAAAAACGTGCCAGGCTGGTCAGGAAGTTGTAAATTACATTACATACTTCAAAAAAAAAAAAAAAAAAAAAAAGAACGTCGAAGTATTTTACCTCGATTAAGACATAGAAGTCGATACTTTTTATTGTTCGTTTATTAATGAAATATTCAATTTACAGGTAAGGGCTTGGTAGACTTTATATAAAAAATAATGAGAATGTACATTGTTCTTTTATACTTCATTAAAAATTTTACAACAAATTAAGTATCGCATATTTTTGCCATATGCACAAAAGAAATACTTTTGCTCCTATGCTCCTTAAAATTAAGTTTTTGCATATTACCTGTTTTCTGTTTTGAAAAAAAAACATCGAAACATATTATCCTACACACTTGTAACGTCCACTGTTGATAAATGTCTTGTCTTATATCGAAGTGAAGGCTGTAAACAGAAGGTGGGGGTATGATGCCATGGTTACGCTTGAGTGGAGACAGGGGCATGTGTTGCGACACAGTTTTTGGCGATCACTGCTGTAGCTACTAGAGAAATTAATGATAGGCCTAAAACAATGGTTCCCGTTGTTTTCGATATTGTGATATTTACATAGGGCCTATCATATTACATAATTGTAATAGACTATTCATCATATCACATTTAAAAAAAAAGCATTATCATAAAGTGGCAACATGTAGAATGTTTCAGAATAATTTAAAATATCTGACTTGGCAATTTAGTTTAGTTTCATAAACCTCAATGTGTTTCAAAATCCAAAGTGATGGTTAGTGTTAAGTTACTTGTTACATATTATTATAATTATTTATTTTATAATAAGTGTTTTTTTTTATTTTCATTGTTGATGATGTTGGTAACATAATGGCCCAAAGAAGAGTGCCAACAGAGGCTGGGGTGATTTGCGGTCACCAACCGTATTCACCCACACTATCTCTGCACATGTACTTTTATTTTTTTTTTTTTTTCTATGTACTTCTATCTTTTGGTCAAATTACAGTGATACATTAGTTGTGAATATTTTAAGTTCATTATGCTAAATACTTGTTAGAGAAGTGTCTGTTTCAATGAAAAGTGGAATTAAAGCTTTGAAGATGTAATTTACTTACATTTTCTGAAAAGTATCTTCACATCAATGTGGCAGTATGTTAATCTTCTAACAATAGTGTCTGTTGTTAAGTATACCTCTCAACAAGCATTTTGTAATTAGTAGTTTTTAAGCTAAGTATCGGACATTAAAACAGCACTATATGTAATGAGAAACTCAAAAGTCTAACCTTAATCTTATTTTATACATCCCTTTCCCGTTTGGAATCGTTATCAATTTACGAGGCGCATCCAGAAAGTAAGTTTCCCTATTTAAAAAAAAAGAACACACACTTTCAGGAAAACATTTATTGGCAACAGGTACAGGAATGTTTCAGCTATTTTTCAACATAGCCACCATCAAAATTGAGACACTTGTCGTATCGTGGGATCAACTTTTGTATCCCTCTGTCGTAGAATTCTGCCTCCTGTGAATGGAACCAGCGTGTGACAGACGTCTTCAGCTCTTCGTCATTGCCAAAATGCTCACTGGGGGACAGGAATTTCTTGAGGTGCAAGAAAACGTGAAAATCGCTGGGAGCAAGATCAGGACTGTAGGGTGGATGATCAAACAACTCCCAGCCAAATTCCGTCAAAATAGCTGCTGTGCGCCGAGCCGTATGTGGACGAGCATTGTCATGGAGGAGCACAACACCTGCAGTAAGCATTCCACGCCTCTTGTTTTGAATGGCACGTCGCAATTTTCGCAGTTTTTCACAGTAACGGTCAGCGTTCACTGTTTCACCTCTTGGAAGGAAGTCAATGAGCAGAATGCCCTTCCTGTCCCAGAACACCATGCACATCACTTTCCGTACCGAAAGCATCTGTTTGAATTTCGTCCTGACCGGAGATCCACTATGCCGCCAATGCATTGACTGCTGCTTGGTTTCCAGGGTGAAGTGCGAAATCCAAGTCTCATTGCCCGTGATGATCCTGTCGAGGAACTCGTCGCCGTCATCGTGATGCCTTTGTAAAAATGTCAGTGCTGCTCCTAAACGTTGCATTTTGTGTTCGGGTGTCAGGTTTTTCGGAACCCACCTGGCACACACTTTTTTGAACAGCAGGTGCTTAGTGACAATCTCATGCAACAAGGATCGCGATATCTGCGGAAAATGGCTGCTCAGCTCCGTAATCGTGAAGCGATGGTTCTCCATGATGCACTGCCACACCAGCTCAACACGATCATCATTGATGAGGGACGGTCGCCCACTGCGCTCTTCATCATGGACACTTTGACGACCTTCGGAAAACTGCCTACACCAGGGACGCACCATCTGCTTATTCATGATGTTCGGTCCATAGACCTGACAGAGCTGCTTTGTGCATTAAATAACTTTATCACCAACCGAACCTAGCAGGCAGCGGGAGAAGGAATAAGAGCTTCCATTTTGGACCACTGCTGCCACAATACTGGTACCAGGCGGGACCTGTCCGGCTGGCATATGATTGATACGGCATAGATCTGTTACACATGCGCAATTGACACGGCTAATTACATTTACTTTCAAGGGGAAAAAATTGGGAAACTTACTTTCTGGATGCGCCTCGTACAACTGTAAATAGATTTCGAAGAAATCCCATTGCATTTCCATAAATGAACACACCTTTTATGTACAATAAGCAGTGCTGTAGTTGGGGAAAAAATTGTAAGTGAAACTCATCTTATTGTCTATTTCAGAAGACCCCAGATTGCCTCATATGTACATCCTTTGACTGGCTGTCGTTTCCTACATGCTGTTTCATCTGCCATCTCGCAACCACGATTGTATAGACCCAGAAACAAAATTTGGGCAAACTGAATTTTCCAAGTTCCAATTATAACTAGACTTCGGATTTTAGGTAAAAACCTATTTTAATCCTTAAAAGATAAGTTCATAAAAACTTGCAAGTACACGTTTCATATAAAACTATGCCTAAAATGGGTATTTTAAAAGCACCTAAAACTGCCTATTTTGACGACAAAGCCTATTTTGACCTACCAAGTATGTTTCATTTGTAATAGGTTAAAATGCCCATTCTTATTTCGAAAATTTGTATTTTAAATTCCAAATGTGTTCCTGGTTCTGTTGAAAATAAAGTACGGAATAAACTGGAGCAAGTTCTGCAGAGAAATGTAGGACTGAAGGACCTACATACTGCTTCAGATATCCTAGCAGGGAAGAATACTGATTTACAATGTAACATTCCTGTCCAACTAGTGTCAAAATTTAAATACGCTCCTGTTACTTCAGTGGATGTGGAGCGTTCATTTTCAGTATGCAAATTTGTGTTGAGTGACAGACGGTATTGCTTTTTATTGAAAATTTAGAAAAAGTATTATTAATTTATTGTGAAGCTAATTATGAACATGACAGACAAAATCGGTTATATTTGACTTGTTTGTGTACTGAATTTATCATCATCATCATCATCATCATCATCATCATCATCATCATCATCATCATCATCATGGTAGGCTGTCTCATGGCCTGTTCCGACTCAGAGAATCTCTCCATCTGGTTACCGGACGTCCTACATCACGATAACCTTTTGGATTATAATTTAAAACCTGTTTTGTTATAGAATTATGATCCATTCTTTGTATATGATTATATCAATTATTTTATTTGCATATATTTTCTCTTTGAAATCATATATTCCTAATGTTTGTCTTATTTCATTGTTGCTCACTTGGTCACATAAGGTAAGGCCTGCTACTCTTCTTAGAAATTTCATTTCAATTGTTTCAACTTTCCTAACATCAAATCTATTTAGAGCCCAGTTCTCAGATCCATACATCAACATTGGAACAGCCATAGTCTTATAAAATTTTAGCTGTGTATCAACTCTTATCTTATTCTTCAATGTTCTACTTACAGTGCCACACACGTATTGAAATTTATATAGTTTTTGTATTACATCATTATCTTTATTGTATGACACTTCACAATCTAAATAGTTGAAATGAGAAACTTGCTCTATTGCTGCATTATTGATTATTATTTTCGATCTGATTGGTTGCTTACCTATAAAGGCCAATACTTTTGTCTTAGTATTTGAAATAAGTAGATTATAAGTAGCCATAGTATTATATAATTGTAAGGAAGCTCTTTGTAGCTGATCTTCTGTTCCAGCGAATATAACCTGGTCATCTGCAAATAGTAACGTAGGTCTATCTAATTTTAAATTTGCCAATCTAAAATTCTCATTTAATTTTTCTTTCCATTCGCCAACGGCTGCGTCAAAATATATATTAAAAATAGAAGGGGACAATGGGTAGCCCTGCCTTACTCCTTGATTTATGATAACTGATGTCTATTTGACACTAAAAGTAGCTGTGACAAGTTTGAACTCAATATCTCAAATAGTTTTTGAGATATATATTTTTTTTCTTTAAATTTTTCAGAAAAATGTAACAAAATTGAAACGTATCTTCTCACACAAAAATTAATTTTATGCTCTATTTTTTTTAATTTTTCATTCTTTAGTATGTCATGATGGTTTATAAGCATTTAAAATTATCAAATTCTAGAAGTGATGATTTGGAACATGTTTTTAAAGAAAACATTATTTTTTGTTAGAGCCTATTTTCAATTCTTTAGAGACTATTTCCTACACTTTTAAGCCTATTTTAGGTACCTAAAATTACATTTTAACGACCTAAAAATCCGTACTCTAGTTATAACATAATGCACATGCTCAGTGCTTACTAAAACTTGGAAAATTCAGGTGACTCAAATTTTGTTTCTAAGTCTGTACATAAGGGTGTGGATTGAACTCTTGAAGTGGAGGGCCAACACGGCTTATGAATATCAACTCACTTCCCGGGAGACTATCCTACTTACTTATGGCTTTTAAGGAACCCGGAGTCCACACCTGTGGAGTAACGGTCAGCGCGTCTGACTGCGAAACCAGGTGGCCCGGGTTCGAATCCCGGTCGGGGCAAGTTACCTGGTTGAGGTTGGTTTTTTCCGGGGTTTTCCCTCAACCCACTACGAGCAAATGCTGGGTAACTTTCGGTGCTGGACCCCGGACTCCTTTCACCAGCATTATCACCTTCATATCATTCAGACGCTAAATAACCTAGATGTTGATACAGCGTCGTAAAATAACCCAATAAAAAAAAAAAAAAAAGGAACTCGGAGGTTCATTGCTGCCCTCACATAAGCCATTCATCGGCACCTATCCTGAGCAAGATTAATCCAGTCTCTATCATCATTTTCCACCTCCCTCAAATCCATTTTAATATTATCCTTCTATCTACGTCTCAGCCTTTGCAAAGGTGTTTCTCCCTCCGGCCTCCCAACTAACACTCTATATGCATTTCTGGTTTCGTCCATATGTGTTACATGCCTTGCCCATCTCAAACATTTGGATTTAATGTTCCTAATTATGTCAGGTAAAGAATACAATGAGTGCAGTTCTGCGTTGTGTAACTTTTTCCATTCTCCTGTAACTTCATCCCTCTTAGTCCCAAACATTTTCCTAAGAACCCCATTCTCGTATATCCTTAACCTATGTTCCTCTCTCAAAGTGAGAGTCCAAGTTTCACAACCTACAGAACAACCGGTAACGTAAGTTAACTGTTTTATAAATTCCAACTTCCAGATTTTTTGAGACCAGATTAGTTACCAAAAGCTTCTCAACCGAATAATAACAGGCATTTCCCATATTTATTCTGCGTTTAATTTCCTCCCGAGTGTCATTTATATTTGTTATTGTTGCTCCAAGCTTCCCAGGAGACTAGGAGAGCATTTCTCTTTTTTTTATATTATTACTTCAATCATTGTGCTGAATGATCTTTTGTACTCTAATACTGAAATTGACAGAGTGTCGATTGTTTGTTTTAAAATTTTCAGTTCATGTGTTTCAGTTTCACAGTCAATAAACTCACGGAAAGCAGTTGAAGAGTCCCTTTTCTAGCAAACGAAAAATATCGCAGAGTCTGCACACATTTTTATCAACTTTAGTGATATCAGTCTCAGGAAGAGATCATTTACAAGTAAATTCATTTATTCATCACTTAGCAAGAAAAAATTTCAATTGGTATGGTGACACTGGAAACTGATGACTAGTTTTGCGGCATTTCTTGGGACTAACTTCACTTTTATACAACAGAGTGCATTCTCTGTCTGTGTGCGGGCTGCATAGAGGAAAAAAAGATGACTGCTGACATTTCACTCCGTATTTTTCTAACTTAAAGTGTGTTTCTTTAACGGAAGCCTACCATAAATTGAAATTTGCACGAATACTGAACCCGATAAAAAACAGAATCGTTTCACTGATAAATATTTACCTAGAATTCAGTGGCGACTCGTGATATTTTTTGTTTGTAGGATATAAGATTGACGACTGATGGCCAAGACCGAAACTAATAATAATAATAATAATAATAATAATAATAATAATAATAATAATAATAATAATTACTACTTACTTACTGGCTTTTAAGGAACCCGGAGGTTCATTGCCGCCCTCACATAAGCCCGCCATCGGTCCCTATCCTGAGCAAAATTAATCCATTCTCTATCATCATATCCCACCTCCCTCAAATCCATTTTAATATTATCTTCCCATCTACGTCTCGGCCTCCCTAAAGGTCTTTTTCCCTCCGGCCTCCCACTAACACTCTATATGCATTTCTGGATTCGCCCATACGTGCTACATGCCCTGCCCATCTCAAACGTCTGGATTTAATATTCCTAATTATGTCAGGTGAAGAATACAATGCGAGCAGTTCTGTGTTTTGTAACATTCTTCATTCTCCTGTAACTTCATCCCTCTTGGTCCCAAATATTTTCCTAAGCACTTATTCTCAAACACACTTAATCTCTGTTCCTCTCTCAAAGTGAGAGTCCAAGTTTCACAACCATAAAGAACAACCGGTAATATAACTATTTTATAAATTCTAACTTTCAGATTTTTCGACAGCAGACTGGATGATAAAAGTTTCTCAACCGAATAATGACAGGCATTTCCCATATTTATTCTGTGTTTAATTTCCTCCCGAGTATCATTTATATTTGTTACTGTTGCTCCCAGATATTTGAACTTCTCCACCTCTTCAAAAGATAAATTTTCAATTTTTATATGTCCATTTCCTACAATATTCTCGTCACGGGACATAATCATATACTTTGTCTTTTCGGGATTTACTTCCAAACCTATCTCTTTGCTTACTTCCAGTAAAATTCCCGTGTTTTCCCTAATTGTCTGTGGATTTTCTCCTAACATATTCACGTCATCCGCACACAAACAGCTGATGCAACCCGTTCAATTCCAAACCCTCTCTGTTATCCTGGACAATAATAATAATAATAATAATAATAATAATAATAATAATAATAATAATAATAGCGCATGCGCAATTAATTTCTTGCTACAGTTAAATTCTTCTAAATGATCAAATACAACTTCACATATTCTTTCGGCAGTCCTGTCGTCTGAAAGTCCTGTTAATTCTTGAATTTATTATAGCTTATTTTATTTATTTTTATGTAATTTTGGTTTTTATTAATTTTATTTTTTATATCATACCATTTTAAATTATTTATTATTTCGTTTAAGACAATGGCGGTGCCGATGCTTCTGTATGGTAGCGAGTCCTGGGTAATAAATAAGAAGAACTCGAGTAGAATACAAAGTGTAGAAATGAACTTTCTAAGAAGGACCAAAGGTTGCACAAAATTAGACCACATAAAAAATGAGGAAATTAGATGAGAATTAGAAATATACTCAATAAATGATAGAATTCAACAACATCGCATCGGTTGGGAACAGGATGTCCAGAGAATGGAAGAAACAAGATTGTCCAATGTAGCATATCAATATAAACCAAGAGGACTAAGGGATGTGGGAAGACCTAGGAAGAGATGGAGGGAATCATTGTGAATTCGGAACAGGCGATTCACCTAATCCTTGAAGTGAAGAAGAAGAAGAAGAAGACGATTATTTCGTTTATTCTATTCTTTTAAAATGACCAGTGAATTGCATTTAAGGAGGCTACAAGGGTACTAGAAAATTCGTATTGTAGTCTCTGACAGGGTTTCCACACCACCACCCAGAAAGAAGTGTCGTAGTATTAGGTTATACAGTCATATCCTCAAATGCGGTTAAAGACGAGCCATACCCTCCGCACTCACCCCTGTCCGTAACTTCACTGCTAGAAAAACCCGTTTGCTGTAAGATATTTGGATGGTTCCTCGAAAAGTATTTCTAAGGTCTGAGATGTCCAATGACGACAACTCAAAGAGAAAGTGGAAAGTTTGTAGAAAATTATTACATTGGGACACATTAAAAATAAAATCTGTAATTGAAATGTTTTCTATCCTCAGAGGCACGAAATTAAACTGTAGGATCATCCTCATATCCTTCTTGGAGGAATCACCACTGCTAGAATTAAAAGGTTATTTATACCGGAATGGTGAAGTCCTATTAATTTTTAACCGTAATGGTAAAGTCCAACTAAAATTTTAACAGGAACTCTGTTCCAGTCTGTTCTGGCTCAACTACAGCACTGACAATAAGCACAGTAAATCTGTAGGTACAAACATAAAAAAAAAATTGTACATATTTTAAAAGGTTTCCAAATTATATGTAATGCATTTCAAAACTAGCAAACTTACAGTTACTAATTTGACAGCACTTTTAGTTCTCTTATCTACTTCATAATAATCTCTGTACAGTTTTATATGCTTCAACAACTTTTACTTCAAATTACACATTCTTATTTTTTAATGTAAAACAGACTTGTTCAGGAATAAAAAAAATTACAATAGTTTCTGATCATGCAGCTATATTGAATGGAGAAATCATGTGCTTCGAATGAATGTTCTTACAATTTCACAGACCTGTTACTAAATCTACGTATTACTCTGTGAAAAGATTTATTAAATCTACATACTTAGACTTCAACAAACAAAATTTGATAACACAATCTCAAGGGAAAAAATGGAACTCTCTGCATCATAAAACACAGTTAATTCCCGATTTACCACGAAAATCGTCTGTAGCTGCATTTAGATTGGCAACAGGCCATGATTGTTTGGCCAAACACCTGCATAGATTTGGAATATATCAGTCCCCTAACTGCCCATTGAGCAACTCAAACCAAGAAATGGATTCGGAACACCTCAAAATCTGTGCTTCAGTGGCTGGCCATGATAATATCTTTGAAAAATATTGGAGTGCAAGAGGTCAAATGACTTTATTATCAAACGCCTGGCATTAGAAAACAACAACAACAACAATTTCACATTTCAGTTTTAAATTAACTGATAGTTATGAAGACTATATAGCTATGTATCATGGCGGAGGTTAGTAGGCATTGTGTAGCTCAGGCAGCTTTGACGTAGCAATTTCGTTAGTTTATGTAAATTAACCCCTTACCGCATGGGACAGTCTTGCACACACTGGTTTAATATTCAAATAACTTAAGTAGTTCTTTCCTTCTCAACTGATGTCACATATGGTCAAATCCAATTCTTGACCGTGTACCATATCTGTCCCAGTATGCAGTTTGAAATATTATATTATTATATGCTTATATTATAAATTATATGAATATAAACTGGTATGTGCCATATCTGTCCCAGAATGCGGTAAGGGGTTAACTTATATGCAGTGATTGTATAAGAAGAAAACACTGAAACATAGTGCATGTTGAGAGTAGGGGAATGTTGAAGGCGGATGTAGTTGTAGTACAAGGTGCATTCTTAAAGTAAGTTCATTTTCAATAATTATAGCAGTCTCATCACTGCAATCGTTATTTTGCACATGCGTGTTTTCTTCTTCAGTCCTCAGGCAAGCTGTGCATGCAGTTTCAGAGCTTCAGTCCGTGTGTGTGTGGTTAGTTGTGATCAGTTGAAATGTTTAAAGTGATCGAGCACCCAGCCGAATGTGAGATGCAGTCTGTTATCCGTTTCTTGAATGCGAAAAATATCAAACAAGCTGACATTCATCGTCAACTTTGTGAGGTGTATGGTGATGATGCCATTAGTGATGGAATGGTCAGGAGATCGGTTAGGAAGTTCAAAGAGGGCCGCGTCTCTGTGCATGACGAGCAGCATACCGGTCGGCCATCTTTGATCAATGACGATTTGGTGCGTGCTGTCGATGAAAAAATTCATGAGGACAGGAGGTTCACAATTTCTTCGCGTTCCTTGAATTTTCCACAAATGTCGCGGAGTATTCTCTACAAAATTGTGACAGATCGATTACGATATCGAAAATTGTACTCGCGATGAGTACCCAAGATGCTCACCGAGGAACACAAAACTAAACGAGCTTCCAGTGCATTGAGCTTTCTCACATGTTACAGTGAGCAAGGTGATGAGTTTCTTGACCATATCGTGACAGGTGACGAGACTTGGGTGTCTCACATGACACCTGAATCAAAGCAGAAGTCCATGGAATGGAGGCACACTGCAGCGCCAAGGAAAAAGAAATTCAAACAAACCATGTCAACACGCAAGATCATGTGCACTGTTTTTTGGGACAGAAAAGGAGTCCTACTCATCGAATTCTTGCCTTGGGGTGAAACCATTAATAGAGAAACCTATTGTCAGGCCTTGAAGAAGATCCGTCGCACAATTCACAACAAGAGATGTGGAATGCTGACCGATGGAGTTGTGTTGCTTCATGACAACGCTCGGCCACGCACAGCTCGTGACACCCAAAATCTCATCTCGAAATCTGGCTGGGAAAAATTGACCATCCCCCTACAGTCCAGATTTGGCTCCGAGTGACTTTTATCTCTTCCTGCACCTCAAGAAGTTCCTAGATGGTCAACGTTTTGATGGCGATGATGAAGTGAAAACAGCAGTGTGGGAGTGGTTCGCATTGCAGGCGGGCGAATTCTACAATGAGGGGATAGAAAGACTTGTGCCACGACTCGATAAATACCTCAATAATGGTGGAGATTATGTTGAGAAGTAATTGAAGTGTGGGGAATACAATGCAACAAAAATGGTTTTTAAATATCTTCCCATTTACTTACTACACCCTTTTGGAACTTACTTTAAGAACACGCCTCGTGGTTGAAACATTTATTTTTTTATAATTCTCCAGAAAAGTTAGTTGCAGCCACAAGTATGTTCAACATAAAACTCGTTCGATACTTACCTACATATTCTACTGCACTGCTGTAACTCCCTCCCACCCCTCCCTCTACTTGTTACTAATTACCAACATAACATGTGAGCAGTCCAGGACGTTACTAGGAAAATGTCAGTTTCCTTAATATTGCATCCTGGATCTCTCGAGTATTATATGGAGTGTCCCAAATTGATGAAGCCTATACACTCTTTGAAATACTATTTCACAGCAAAGAAATGAGAAGTATAATTTTTGCGGTTTATGATTCAGAAGGCGTGGAAAGCATGAAAACATGTTTATCTGTTTATAAACATACATGGTGGTGCAATTATCATTCAATGAAAGTAGGTGGATAATGAAATGTTATTGGAAAGTGGAGAATGTTGTTGAGGTTCAACGACGTTTGAGGGTTGAATTTGGAACACAACCACCAACAATGTTAACTATCACAAGAATCTGAGACAAGTTTGAAGTAGACGGAACAGTGCAAGATGTGCTGAAAGGGCGGTGCGGAAGAAAGCGAAGTTCCACCGATAATGATTGTGTTGATGCAGTCATGCAGACTTTTGCACAATCCTCAAAAAAAGTCAATGAAGCAATGTTCTTGTGAGATTGGTATCAGCAAATCAAGTGTTCATCGAATTTTGCGAGCCCAAAAATGGAAGCCTTATATTCCGAGACTTGTCCATGTACTAAATGAGGATGACCCAGATAGGTGACTGGACTTTTTTGAGTGATTCTTGAACATGTGTGATGAAAGGGAAGATTTTCAAGACTTAATTGTTTGGTCAGATGAAGCCAC
Source organism: Periplaneta americana (assembly GCF_040183065.1). Lineage (NCBI taxonomy): Eukaryota > Metazoa > Arthropoda > Insecta > Blattodea > Blattidae > Periplaneta > Periplaneta americana. The sequence continues at coordinate 140,135,960 of NC_091132.1, forward strand.
ATTTGAACTTAATAGCACAATTGTGTGTACTGGGCTAACGAAAATCCACACACCTTTCAAGAAAAGGCCGTCAATCTTTCAGGAGTAACAGTATGGTGGTCTGTCTTTCAGAGAAATAATTGAGCCATACTTCTTCAAAGGGATTGTCACAGATGAGAAATACAGCTGCAAATGTTGAAAACCACGATTCTATGTCTTAATGACCTCTTTGAGAATGAAAATGGGTTTTACTTTCAACAAGAGGGGACTCCAGCTCACTTTCATGTCAATGTGAGGAATTTTCTCGATCGCACACTCAATCAGAGATGGATAGGACGAAGAGGAAGTGCTGCGGAGTTCCCGCCTCGATCTCTGATTTAACCCCGCCATGCTTCTACCTATGGGGAGCTCTAAAAGACAAAGTGTACGCCACAAAACCACAAACACTGGAGGAACTGGGAGTTCAGATTGAACATACCTGTAATGGTATTCCATTAGTAACAATCCAGTTGGATGTCACTCTGTTGTAAGTCGGTGTTGGGAGTGTACTGTGGCGGATGGGGGCCATTTTGAACATGTATGGGCTTGATGAATACAAAATCGCAAAAATCGTATTTCTGTGTCATCTCGTTGCTGAGAAAGTGTTTCAAAATGTGTATACATCAATTTGGGACACTCTGTATTTGTGACAAGTGTGGATTGTGGAAACTACAACAGCATTAAAATATGCAGGTAAATATCAAGCGATTTTTGTGTTGAAAGTGCTGGTATTTGTGACTGAAAACTAAAACGACTTGTTTATCACTATACATTTCACAGAAGACAGTGAGGCAAAAAACAAAGTGCCTTCTTGAGTAATTACCTATACTTTACAATGTGAGGAGTTTTTGTAATGCTATCAGCCTCCTGGACCATTACCAATCAGTGTGATCAAGAAGAAGACACTGGCCGAGAAGTCAGTATAGTCAGGTAACAAACATTTCTAAATGCGCAGAAAGCAAGTGTTCCTACTGTTCAGACTGGAATGGGGCATAATTCGTCTTGAGTCTCTTGAAGAGTATGGATCTGCTCTTGTGAAGTACGGTTTACTCTAGATAGTGTAATATATCATTGTTCTCTTCCTACTATATTAGCTTATTTTAAGGTAATCTTGAAGTATATAATGGTCTATCTCCCTGTCATGCCTATGTTATCAGTTGATGGGTGAGAAAGAATGACATCATGCGCAACGCAAGAACGGAAGCACTGTATTTAGTCTGTTGCTACAGTATACCCTCCAAATTGCTAACCAACCGTGTAGAACCTAGGAGATATTGCCGGAGAGAAACTATATTCATACATTGAGAAGAACAATGGAGAGACCTCACATATGCTCACTCATCTACCTGTGTGTGTGCATCAAAAACAGGTCTACATATCATACAGCAGAGACAGAGACAATGTGGTTATGTGGCTCAATGTGTGGAAAACATTCTGAATTTACTGCTCAATCTGATGGAGAACAACAGTAATTTAAGGAATGATCCAAGAAAGGACATCCTAACATCCTAAAATGACATTGTGTATGGATTCACAAGTAAACTTTGATAATCCATGATACAAAGTGTCTAAAGTATAGAAGAAATCTTGTAGGCTAAATGGTATTCTGTGTGCATACTGTGACAAGTAGTGTCATTTTAAATGTGGTAATATTAACAGAAATGTAACAGATATTGATTGAAAAGAATGGTATTTTTCGGACTGCAATGCAGGAAGTGTGGCTTTTGTGATTCAAAATAGAGAGCTGGAGGTACAGCTAACAATATTACTTGAAGTTACCAAACTATAATTATAGCAGAGCCGAAATAAGAAACAGAATGAAATGCTACAGAAATTAGTCATCGAGAAAAGGAAATTCAAGAATTCAGTGACTGTAGATGGCAGCAGACATCACACTGTTACAAAGCATTATGGATCCCAGGTTCAAACTGTTAAATCCCAAGGGGAAAAAAAATGTAGAAATTATTTATTTTGTGTTTGTTGTCTAAAATAGCTTATCAAATACTAAGTGAGGTGAAATTTGTTCACAAAGTTAAATTAGCATAATGTGTATGACAATGTTACATAGATGAACGTTTTCGGCAAATGTTTTGCCATCTTCAGATCATAGGTATGAATGTTACAATGTATGAACACTTTATAGGCTTAGAGTACAAACAATATCAATGTTAAAATCAGTTAGACCTACATCTAAAATAGTCAAAAGAATTTAAAGTAATTTCTGCTAATTGATAAGTTATTTAAAATATAACAATACAACAATGAAAAAAATTAACTTCCAATGTTGTATAACAAATGGTATTGTTTTTAACTGTTTGTTTTCGTGGTCCATTTGTTGACTCGTATAAAATAAAAAAATAAAAAAAAGTTTTATATGCTGGTACTGCAAAATGAAGAAAATCCATCACGAAATAAAATGCAATAAAAAAAGGTAAAAGGTAAAGGTATCCCTGTAACATGCCATGAAGGCACTTGGGGGGCATGGAGGTAGAGCCCCATGCTTTCCATGACCTCGGCACTAGAATGAGGTGGTGTGATCGGCACCACGCTCTCACCACCTTTTACCCCCGGGAAAGACCCGGTACTCAATTTTATAGCAGGCTGAGTGAACCTCGGGGCCGTTCTGAAAGTTTGGCAACGAGAAAAAATCCTGTCACCACCTGGGATCGAACCCCGGACCTTCCAGTCCGTAGCCAGCTGCTCTACCAACTGAAGCAACGCAAAATTGTAAAATGGTCCAGCACACACAAAGAAAAAAGCTGTAAAACGCAATGTCATCATAATATATTCAGACAGTCATGGGAGGAACTGTCCAGTAACCTATAATGGCAGAAAATGAGAACAACAGTTATTGTAAAATTGAATGCCCCATTGCACGAAGACACTAACCACTACAATTCACATGGCTTTGTGGTAATAATGGGGACCTCAAATGATGTTCACAAGGACAAAACTCATGCACCAAAACAATTTTTGGTAACTCTAGGACAACTTACACATACAAATGCTGTTGTCACCAGTGTTCCATATCGACATGTTCCCTATCCTGTATAAGCTAATAATGTATCATTAATTTATGTACGTAGTAACATAGCCTATGTAAATATTTAAGGAATAGCTATGTAACTTTCAGACATAAGCCATTTAAACAGATCAGTTCACAAAACACAATGTTTGCATCTAAATGGGAAAGGAAAAGAAAAGGTACCGGTATGTCAATAGGAAAATATCCAAGGTATAGTAGAAAGTATACGTGCACTAAGGAAACCACAGCAAAGAAATTTCCAAAACTTCTTCGCAACACTAAATCAGAAACTGGTACCGTCGCAGGATAACAACCTCGTTGAAAGGTGGCTTAAGACAACAGAATCTAATCACATTAGAATCAGGCTCACAAAAAGAAGTAATTTTATTGTTTTCAGATGGTAAATGTTTTAATTTATTAGATTCTGAGTATTAATATTTGAATTTTTGTGTTGATTACCTAACCTCAGTAAGGGAAATGGGGAAAAACCAAAGTCGGTATGCTATCCCCAAGATTTTTCCCTCACATACCTCAATTTAAAAAAAAGGCATTGACCACCTCTGTGGTGTAGGGGTCAGCATGCTGGTCTCTTACACAGAGGGCCCGGTCAGGTTGAATTTCCTGGTTGAGGTTTTTCAGGGCTTTCCCTCAACCGTAAGGCAAATGCCAGGAAATTCGGGCCACAACATCCCTGAAAATCACCGGTCTCATTTATCACCGAAATCATATTCATAACAAATCACTAATATATATACAGTCGCCATCTAGTTCACAACAATAGAACCAGTCTCAACAATAGTACACAGGTCTTCGGATTTCAACCAAAGATTAACACGCGATATGACCAAAGATGTTAAAGCGAGTATAAATAACAGCGAGGAAAAAAAAAAAGGCATACTCCTCCCTTACAGCATTCACATACATACCGTATATGTTTTATGTAATCAGTAACACGAATCTTTGACGCAAAACATTAAATTTCTTAACAAAATAATTTCAAGTTATTCAGTTATTTATTAGATTATTTTGCATAGTCCATTGAGACTGATCATATAAAATAATGTTAAAGTTCCAAAGTGTCTTACTTAATTTTATTAATAAAAAGTGCAACAGCAACAAAAATTATCTTACAAAAGTAGCCTATGCTGAAGCAGAAATTTGCCTTCTGATTTGAGGCTTATCATCTTATTCATGCAGAAACTCCCAGACTGCATTTAATCCTGAGGGAGCAACATCTGATACCTTTCGCTTCATACAGTTGTTTTCAGTGGTACCCTGACGTCCCTTACTTAGCCATATCTTCACATATTTCTTTGGCTTGAATTTGTGCACTTGGACCCCTACCAACGTCAGGAAGGCCAAGTTGCTGGCAGTTTTCATCTGGAGCTAATTCCTTTCAGGTGAATAGGCCTATATTATGTTTATGGCACTGAATGATCATTCACATTCTGTTGTGGATATGATTATGGTTTTCACAGCTCAAAGTAGAGTTTCAAATCATCTGTTATGTATTGTCAGATGCATAAAAACTAAACGCTGTTACTGGAACCTAGGCTATATACAATTTTTCACACAGATATTTTATTTTACTGTCTCCAAAACAAATATTATTAATTGTGAAGCTTGGGCACACCAAGATGGAGTATATTACTGGCCACTGAAAGAATATTGCAGACTGTTCTTCTTCCTGGCAGTACGATCTACTTCCACTAGATGGCTCCCCGACACGAGCAGCTGGGTTGCCAATACATGCAAACGAAATGATACTAAACGTGAAAAATGTTGCTACAGGTGGAAGGTTAGGTTAGGTTTTATTAGGTGTGTAGTATTATTACTATGTTGGCGACAATGAAACCCACTATGAAATTAACGAAATATGGCCGCATTCTTATTCACAGACGACGATTTTCGTATATAAGTAAAGTACCTATTTAGGGTTGGGCCCACAGCTCTCCAAGTGATCACATCTATTTGTACTAATGAATACTTTCATTTTATAGTTTATTTCAGCGATTTTGAAAAAGATAAAGGTGGCGTTCCTGTAATTCACAATTACCCAAATATTTAATATCATTACCCACATCTTCTGGCCACTTTGTTTCGTCAAAAACTTCCAATTACTTTAAAGTTCCTGATATTTGGCTTCTAAAGATTGTGCATTAGAAACAGAAGATCTATGAAACTGACTGTTTAGCATTCTAGTTTTTCTACAATATACTGTAAAAGGCTTGTCCGTCAATTTTGTACACTCTTCCATGTCCATGCAAGTCCATGTCATTGAGTTTCTGTTAAATTTAAACAGGGCTGGGCACCAGGAGCGAATTCAAACTCTAAACGGGAATACTTAATATTCATCCGTCACGGCATCAATGCTGAGCGGTGTTGGGGGGGGGGGAAGAAAGGGATTGAAGAGAAGTCATATGGTTCCCAGTGAGAGTAGAATCCGCTCTTGGTGTCCAGCCCTGAATTTAAAGATACGATGGAAAGGTATGTCATTGATGACGTCAGAAGGTAGTTATACGTGTCTAACGAGCTACGGTAGTTATAATAGTAGCACCATGTTTTTTTTTAATTCACGATTTGGTTATATAGTATAGAGTTAATGCGATTAAATTAAGTGTACATAGGCTATAATATTTAGTAAGTTACTCACCATTGTGTTTTATTCAACATTCACTTCGACTATTCGAGTAGTGTAAGCTTTTGAACTTAATTTCTGCTTGTCGTATCTTGGATACACTTTGGCGATGTCTTGTAAGAAACACAAACTTGCACGCTAACTATGCTTAAGTTACTTTCACTACTAGTTATTAGTAAAGAAATTTCATGAAGGCAACAATATACTGTACTATACTGTTCAGCAAAATTGAAAATTTACACTCTTCAAACCATTGCTGAGTTTTAACTTTGAATTGGTTTTCATAATGCACATAATTCTGTGGTTCTTCTGATGGAAGTAAGTTACATTCTCTACAAAACTGAACACTTTGTTCCACATTTTCTAGTGACGATACAATATGTATCCACATTAAAGTCTGTCGTATATTTTCTCGCATTGCACTATACTACCACTGGTTTCCATACACACTTTCTAATGACGATATAATATCTATCCGTCTTAAAGTCTGTCGTATATTTTCCTGGCGTTGAACTATTTCACTGGCGCTACTTAGTACGAATTTATAACCAGTAAGTCTATGTTTATAACCTGTCAACATATTTAATATTACGTATACGTTACGCCATCTATTGTTTTGTTTATAGACTATTATCACAGTCTAGTATATACAGTCACGAACCTTGAGTTGATGAAGGTACTAGGAACAATTGTGCAGGTACCACAGTATATAGTAGACTGTGTACTATAAAACGTCTTTGACTATTTCGCATTGACTGTGATGAGGCAATAGTAGCGATCCTAGTGGTTAGCAACAATCTATGAATGCATATTCCCTACGTATTGAGCTTTGTGACAACTGATCGAGTTGTGACATCGGAGCATGCTTTTCCTCTCGGAGAAGAGGCCCAGAGAAATAATAATCAGAGCCGATCTCGGGGCTGTGGTGGATCGTGAATTGTCAGAGCTATTAGCTCTGGTTGAATGTATAGGTCTAATGTAGAGATTAAGTAATATACAGAAATGAAAGTAAATATCGGTTCCTTCTATTATTATGAAGCCGTGCTGGCAGCCGTGTTGAAACCAGGCTTGCTTTACATACTAGTAATACAAAGAAATGCAAAAATGAAAATGTATTAGGTACAGAATTAGACTTACTGTATACACAATAGAAAAATACAGTAGTAGTGGTAGTAGTAGTAATAATAATAGCGTAATAACGATACTAATTATATTTACATATTATATACGGTATGCAAGGAATACCATACTTAAACGGGCAATGTCTTTTGTCTCATTTTTTAAATTTCCATTCATTTATGAAGCAACTACAAATATGTAGAATCTACATTGTTGACCTACCATGCCAAACATAGATTAGGTACATTTCATTGTACAGTACCTGTATTACCTAATCATACTATTTCATCATTCAATATGAATTGCATCTGAAATTAAGACAATATTTCTCTATCTTACTTAAATTACTCAGTTTCAATTTTACACCAGAAAATATAAATTAATTTGGGGCAGGAGAGTATTGCCATTTTTCTGTCATTTGTCTTAAGCACATTGTAGACAATTATTGTAGTACTGCATAAACTTATTGTATTGTATTGTATTTATTAACATTCCATGGTATTCATACATGCTTACAGCTAGAATATGCAACAAGTCAAAAAACTTAATACCGGTACTATTATAAAATCTTAATTTATAGTCACAGTCTAGATGAAATATATACAGACGAGATTTACAATATAGTCTACTAGTACAACACATAGTTTTAGTATCAATTTCATGAAATGTTATTGAATGTCATGAATTCACCTACAGAATAGAATGCGTGAGAAATTAGGTACTTCTTTAATTTGGCCCTAAATAATTTTATGTTTTGAGTTTCATTTTTTATATCGATAGGGAGGCTATTAAAAATTTTTACTGCCATATAACGCACTCCTTTTTGATAGCACGATAGACTTGCCGATGGAGTATGAAAGTCATTTTTTTGACGTGTATTTATGCTATGAACTGTTGAATTAGTTACAAAGTTTTCACGATTACATACGAGGAAGACTATTAATGAAAAGATATACTGACAAGCCATGGGCATTATTTGTAGTTTTTTGAAAATAGTCCTACACGATTCCCTAGATTTGGCACCTAATATTATTCTAATTACTCTTTTTTGTAATAGAAATATATTGTTACTATCTGTGGAATTTCCCCAGAATATTATTCCAAAACTCATTACCGAGTGGAAGTATGCAAAGTACGAGTACGAGTATATTGTTTTTAAGGTATTGATATTTACTATCTTTTGCATAGATCTAATAGCAAAATAAGCTGAATTTAGTTTGGGGGTAATTTCTTTAATATGATTTTTCCAATTTAACACATTATCGATTTTTAAGCCAAGAAATTTGGTTGTTGTTGTTGTTGTTGTTGTTGTTGTTTCTAATAGGGATCTATTGTTAATTATTGCGCTAGAAATTTGGGACGTTGAATTTGGACAGGATTTAAATTGAATTATGTTAATTTTGTTACAATTTAATACTAATTTATTGACTGAGAACCAGTCACATATTTTGAAGAGAATTTCCTCTGTTGAAGATTGGAATGTGTTGGAGTTATTGGCTGTAATTACTATACTTGTGTCATCTGCAAATAATATGGGATGACCTACATCTTTTATAAGGGGGGCAAGATCATTTATAAACACTAGAAAAAGTAGGGGACCTAATATTGATCCTTGAGGAATTCCATTATTAATAGTTCCCCATGTCGATGTAAATTTCATAGTTGTATTGATTTCAACTTTCTGTTTCCTATCTATGAGATATGAGTGAAACCATTGGTGTGCAACACCTTTAATTCCATAATAATCTAATTTATCTAGCAGCATTTTATGATTTATACAGTCAAAACTTAGGACTTAAAAACATCGTTAGAGCCACAATTTTCAGTTCCTTTTGGTATCACATTTCTTTCTTGCTACGATCCCGTAAATCCATTTTAATTTTCACAATGCGTGCTAAATCTTTACGGTAGTTAAAAACATATCACATACTTTTTTTAATTGGTCGCTATTTCCACCCGCAAGCTGAGAATCACGACTGTTTTCTCATACTTTGTACATGCCGTTTTTTAAGTCATTCCTAGGATTGTGAGCTGATAAATCAACTTCACTTCCAACAGAAATAGTTATTTTGAAACACTTTGCAGAAATTTCAGGGATGGTGCAATTACTTGCATTTTCATTTATATCTTCAACCTAGAAAATAAGATATAAAATTATTTAAAGACATGTAGTTCCGATATATACTACTGTCCCACAGTTTGTTTGTAAATACAATATATCTCATAATAAACAGTATTTTTAAACAGCTAATCATCCAGTACTGTAATCGCTATCATGTCTCAATCGGGCCCTGATATCAGAAGCCTTACTAAAGGTGGTGTTTATCAACTTCACTCTTTCTTGAAAGAACTGTGAGGACATTAAAAATGTCCTATCATCAATGCAGACAGTCACTGTCAAAGGCGAGTGGCCCTTCTTTACGATCGGTCCAGAGAATTTATGCAAAAGGGAGACGAATAGCAGTAAAACAATGAACCTATGGAGCCTAATTTTACAGATATTTATTTAAAGAATACACGGACAGGTATAGATAATATGGAATTTTACATTTAAATTAATATATATATTTTTTTTAGATATTGTAACATTTTATTTTATGCTATATTAAGTTGCTTATTTAAGATATTAACAATGGAAAATTGTTTCATTATTTAGATTGTTGAAGACCATTATTAAGTTAATTTAATTTTTTTAGAAACTGTTCACGGAATGAGGTAAATTTCTTAATTGATATGCTAATTATATCTCTGTCAAATGGAGTATTATATTGTAGTCTACTACATGTTCTTGACTGCTAAATTTTTAGGAGCTCCAGTGTTAGTTATAATTAGGTAAAATACATTACGTTTGGGAATAAAATATTATTAGGATCATAAAATGAAATATTATTTAATAACTTGTCAATAATGCATTAACTTGAGTAGATATAACTGTGACTGGCGAATATTTTATCGACTTTTTTCTTTGAATATATGCTATTTCAACACTTTTTGTAGCCTATTGAATTGTTGATGGACTTTAATAATACAGACGCATAAACAAGACTTATGGCCGTGTGCACCATTCTCGATCATCTAGCCCGTTTATCAGCAATCACGGAAACATGGTTAATTCTTGACAATGATCAAGTTACAGATGCGGTGCACCGACATTTTCCCTCGATCAACTCAGTACCGTCAGCTGACGGTACGCTCGCTTGAGAAGAATCATCTGAGCGCTAGGTTACCGCGTATAAAACAGCGAACGAACGCACTCTGTCAATTATCTCTTCGTTTTTGTTTGTCGGACTGCTTTCAAACATCCTCGCAGTTTTCAAATAACAAGTTTCAATAATCATGGAAGAAAAAAAGAAAAGAGCACCGAACTTCTCACAGTTCGAAGTGGGAATTCCTTTAGAACTCGTCAGCAATTATGCATCCATATTACAGAATAAAAGTACTGACGGAAGTTCTCTAAGAGAAAAGCAGGCTACCTGGTTGGATTTAACCTCACAATTCACATGAGTTATACGTGTTTACATAATTCCACATAATTTGTAACGTAATTTATACAGTGGTTATTTCATATTATTGATAATAATTGGGAAAAATTCAGTATACGGATACCTCACTGACAATTATCTTGAAATAGGATACTAAAAAGAGCAGATTTGTGTTTGTCGAATGCTCATCATCTTGCTTACGAAAAAGACACATTTCAGTGCCAATAATTTATTTGGGAAAATTTCAGTATACGGATACCTCGCTAACAATTATTTAAAAAAAAAAAAAAAAAAAAAAAAAGCAATTCGTCTGTGTATGTCGAATACGCACCATCATGCATACGAAAAGGAAGTTTTTAGTGTCAATTTATTTTGTGTGCACAAGGTTGGAATTTTGGAGTAAGAGGGAAAGGAAAGTATCCTTGTTCTGAAATTTATCCATTTATTTTGTGTTCACAAGGTTGGAATTTTGGAGTAAGAGGGAAAGGAAGGTACCGTGTAATTTCTCTTAATTAAATCGTAAATAGCCTAACTGTCCAAAACGTCATGTAGGTCTTAATAGTTTCAAACGGTAAATCTATAGCTAATAAGTGATAATCTCGCATTCTACAAAATGGTCATTTAGTTTTGCTATATTATTACCGGCATAGAATAACTGCTTTATTATTATGCTAACAAAATTGGACAATTAGGCCTAAATAATATTTTGTCCTCAAGTAAAGTCCCGATCTTCCAAAGCAGAAACATATATAAAACATTAGCCTATTTTGATAAAAAAAAGAACATTTTTATTATTCATCTACAAACTTACTCTTTCTACAATAACACCAATTCTGTTATTTCCGCAATGATTTGCGTGTTCAAGATACATCATTTCATCTTCAATTCCAACAAGTACGTCAAATCGTGCCGCCATTTTGATTTTCTCGACTTGACCATGTTCAATTCAAGATAATCGGTCCCACACCCGTGATCAAATTTGATTATCATCAACTGGCTTGTTTAACTCTGATCAAGATTGATACTCCGCAAATTGGCGTTGAAGATGGTCAAGTGCCGACTTAACCATGGTCAAATTTTAATCGAGAATGGTGCACATGGGCATGAATGAAACTCCCCGCATAGAATCAGAATAGTACTGAGTGCCCAATTTATAAACGATTTTTTGTGTCATACTTATTATGTTATTTATTTTATTAAGCTAAGCCATTCGTAAGTGTGCTTTCATTACGAAACTCGTTCATGTTATAATAATATACATATTTCACAATCAGTAAACATACATTAATATTTTGTACTTTAATGTTTAATTTTATCGTGATTTATAAAGTTGGTAAGTATACTGCACAAACATTATTTAGTATTTACTATTTCAACACAACATTCTGAAAATACATAAATACAAAGTATTTGTTTAATGCTAAATATTTGATTTATACTAGGTTTACATTACACTTTATTATATTTGTGAAATGACTTAACTTGCAAAATATTATTATGATAATACTGAGTAAAGAACGTAGGCCCTATTTGTAATTACTACAAATCACGTTATTATTTTATTTATTTTCTAAGTTTTCCTGCAGTGAAAAAGTATCAATGGAGTTATTTGAGACAGGACTACACACCAAGCAGGTTCTGAGGGGTGTAGGAGTCGGGGTAGAGAAGTAGGGGTTCGCCAGACCCGCCGATTTCTTCTGTCCCTTTTTTTTATAGGTACTGTAGACGCTAAGTTAAACTGGTTTGCCATACACCACTGCTTCGATAGGGTCTGGCGTTGCGGTCTGCTCCGAGAGTCTATCTGGATTGCTACGGAGAACGAGAGAAGCTCGCTATGACGTCACAGAGCATTGAGTTTGAACTGACTGTACTAGACTGTGCTATTATCAAATACCTTACTATAATAATACCGGACAGCTGTATACTAGCGAGTGAGTGCGAAATATCGCGGACCTGACATCTAGCGGAGCGGCGTGGAATTACGTCCACAAATACAAATATTAACATAGCGGGATTCGGACTATTGTTTAAATCGTGGGTTACTAATGAGGAATAATATATGAAACACTTAGGAAATGTTGAATAATATTTAATGTAAAATTATTATCTTATCAAAGCTGCATATTATGAAAAATATTGCATACTTCCAGAGCCACTTCATATTACTTTCCGTAATTAATTGTTACATATTTTTTCTTTGGTTTAGTAAGACAAAATCAATTCTGATATTAGGAATGAATTTACAATAATGCTTTATATACACATTGCTGACAACTGCAAGTATAAAATTGATAGTTATCTGATGCTTGTAATAATTAGTAAAGGCATGTGGACAACAGTAAAACTTAATTTGATGAAACCTTAAAATTTCCGATACATTTTAACTTCTGTACATTTAATAGGTCTAAATAAAAACGCTAATTTGTATTTTTCTATCAACACAAAGACGAAGGAATTAGGCCTACTAAAGAATGTTGTTGACTCACGTTTTATGATCCTTCGGAAATCGAAGGTACGATTTGGAGCAATTTGTAATGCTGTAATTTTGTAGCAATTATAAACAGCACATACGAGTATATTAATAAAACTATTAACTAGCCCAGAAACAATATACATTGCAGTTGATTACAACTTGTTTCGCGAGTATCGCCACACCAGTCGCCTAGGTAGCAGCACCAGCGTCGTTCGCGCGCAGAACTGCTAACTGTCCGGTATTATTATAGTAAGGTATTTGCTATTATCATTGAAACAGTCGTTACAATTCTATAGAGAGATGATTTTAATGTCTGATTTGTAACTTGTCTTCTTGGCTTAATAACTAAGGTGTTGGACAAGTAATGAGATGTGAATGAAATATGAAGGTTCCTGGATCGAATCCCAACGTCAGCAGTGGCGAGTAAATAAATTGTAAAATTGCAATGTAATGTATGTGATATATATAAAATTAGAGTATAATTAATATTGTAGATATGTAAAGATGAAGAAGAGAGAAGAGAAAGATAGAAGTAAAGGAGAGTAAGTAGAGAAGGAAGAGAGATAATAATTTTAATTAAATACTTATATTTCGGTAGTAGTGACATCATCAATGACATTATACCTTTCCATTGTACGAGGGGGATCCAGGAAATAACGACCGTTTTGTTGTAATAATTAAAAAAAATATATATTTATTTGAAAAAAACAAAGTCTGTTACATAACTCAAGCTTCCTTCACTTCTCTACATAATCACCACCTACATTTAAACATTTGTCGTATCTGTTCACTAGCTTTAGAATTCCCGTGTTATACTCCAGTTCATTAAGCCAGGTGTTCACTGTCTTCTTCAACTCTTCATCACTTCCAAAACGCGTACCACCTAGAAAGTCTTTCAGCTTAGTGAAAAAGTGAAAATCGCTAGGAGCAAGGTCTGGACTATAGGGCAGATGATCAAAGATTTCCCAACCGAATTGATCCAGCAATTCTCGAGTTGAAGCAGCAGTGTGCGGGCGGGCGTTGTCATGAAGAAGCACAACTCCTCTCGAAAGCATTCCTCGCCTCTTGTTTTGGATGGCTCGCCGTAGTTTTCGTAAAGTCTCACAATAACGATTTGCATTGATCGTAGTGCCTTTTGGCATGAAATCCAGCAAAAGAACACCTTTGCGATCCCAAATGACAGTAGCCATGACTTTTTGTGTTGAAAGAGTCTGTTTGAATTTTCTCGGTTTCTTGGGTGATGAGGGATGATGCCACTGACGTGATTGGCGCTTGGTCTCTGGGGTGTTGTGAGACACCCAGGTCTCATCACCAGTCACAATTTGATCAAGAAAGGCGTCTCCATCTGTGTGATATCGCATCAAGAATGTCAATGCTGAGGCCATTCTCTGAGTTTTGTGTTGGTCACTCAGTTGCCGTGGAACCCAAAGTGCACAGATTTTGTGGTAGCCAAGATGTTGCGACACAATTTCACCAAGCAAAGAACGAGGAATGTCAGGAAAGGCAATATGCAATTCGTCGAGAGATGTGCGCCTGTCTTGCAAGATTCTGTCGTTCACTTTAGTCTTCAGGTCTTCTGTGATGAGTGATGGGCGTCCGGGTCGAGTTTCATCGTGGACATTTGTTCGCCCATTGTTGAACATTTCGCACCATTTTCTCACATTTCTTTAATTCATTACAGTATCACCATACACTTCTTTCAATTGCCGGTAAATTTCTGCAGGTTTCAAATGTCGGGCATTCAAAAATCGAATCACACTCCTCACCTCACAGTCGGCGGGATTATCAATCACGTCGTTCATTCTGAAGTAACACAAAATGCACAATGGCGACTTGTTGCAACCAGTACTCACAACATTATGAGAACACATGTTAAGGAAGCCAGTTGACCTTCAAACAAGGAAGGGGAGTCAGCTGCGCGGCGGGTATGCGCGAACGGTCGTTATTTCCTGGATCCCCCTTGTATCTTTAAAATTACAAAGTTTCTTACACTCACCTGCAGTTCTTGTTAACTCTGTAGGCCTAAACTCCCCAGAACGGGTGTGTAAAGAGTGAAACAAATTGAAGTTTTTAGAGGGCCAGTTTGTAAGCCTGAATAAGAGATATCTTCCTCTTCTGTAATTGAAGCGACAGATCTTCTAATTCATTCAAAGCGTTTATTTTGGCAAGATTGTACATCGTACGAAAAATTTTGCATGTTGCCTAGTTTCATAGTAAACACCTTCTTGTTTAGCAGAACTTGCATTTTTAAGAATTTGTTTATTAGTCTCTTTGAGCATCTTGACATACCGTACTGAACATGGACATGAGAATGTTTGTGATAATTTTTTTTATTGCTTGACGCATTTTAACATCGCTGTCACCAAAAGTCTTAACAGAATATGAACACCATTCGTTTGGCAAACGTATTCTTTCTGATTTGAAAGTACTTTTGATGGGTGAAGTTTTTCTTTCCCGGAACAGTTCCGACTGTTCCGGTTCCGGAAAAATACTATGTTCCAAACAACAGTTCCGAAATAACAGTTACAAGTTGGGATGTGTCTGAATCCTTCACTGATGCGAGCTATCTCTTCCACAGATGATTCCTGCTGACCATCGAGTCACAAAAAACCCATTACTGCTATTCTTTGTAGATCTAAATCTGAACCCTATTAACTTAATGAGAATATATAAAAACTCACCTTTACTTTTTAACTTTGCTCTAGAGTATACCATTAGGAAAGTCCAGGATAACAGAGAGGGTTTGGAATTGAACGGGTTACATCAGCTGCTTGTCTATGCGGATGACGTGAATATGTTAGGAGAAAATCCACAGACGATTAGGGAAAATATGAGAATTTTACTTGAAGCAAGTAAAGAAATAGGTTTGGAAGTAAATCTCGAAAAGACAAAGTATATGATTATGTCTCGTGATGAGAATATTGTACGAAATGGAACTAGAAAAATTGGAAATTTATCCTTTGAAGAGGTGGAAACATTCAAATAACTGGGAGCAACAGTAACAAATATAAATGATACTCGGGAGGAAATTAAACACAGAATAAATAGGCCTATGGGAAATGCCTCTTATTATTTAGTTGAGAAGTTTTTATCATCCAGTCTGTTATCAAAAAATCTGAAAGTTAGAATTTATAAAACAGTTATATTACCGGTTGTTCTATATGGTTGTGAAACTTGGACTCTCATTTTGAGAGAGGAACATAGGTTAAGAGTGTTTGAGAATAAGGTGCTTAGGAAAATATCTGGGGCGAAGAGGGATGAAGTTACAGGAGAATGGAGAAAGTTACACAACGCAGAGCTGCACGCATTGTATTCTTCACCTGACATAGTTAGGAACATTAAATCCAGACGTTTGAGATGGGCAGGGCATGTAGCACGTATGGGCGAATCCAGAAATGCATATAGAGTGTTAGTTGGGAGGCCGGAGGGAAAAAGACCTTTGGGGAGGCCGAGACGTAGATGGGAAGATAATATTAAAATGGATTTGAGGGAGGTGGGATATGATGATAGAGACTGGATTAATATTGCTCAGGATAGAGACCAATGGCGGGCTTATGTGAGGGCGGCAATGAACCTCCGGGTTCCTTAACAGCCAGTAAGTAAGTAAGTATATAAAAATTAATGACCTGTGCAGCAAATGCTGCAAGCTAAGTTCATTACTTAGCCAATGTCCGTTCATTAGAAGTTCAAATAAAAGTTTTTCAGATTTATTTTCAATGAATACTAGACATTTTCAGGTCATTGCGGATAAGGTGCTTAGACATTTTCAAAGTTAATGCATTAGCTATTTCAGGATTGTAGGCGAGAGTTAAGAAAATGTCAGGTTTCTCATGCTTCCGAACATAAGACATAGCATCTTGGTATACCTGCCGCATGTTTCGTCATCTACCTTGAAATGTAGAGAGCAGAATAACTTTTTCGTGCTAAGAGTCTTGCTCAGGTGATCAAGAGACTACAAAATCTTGCAGGCCTTTTATTTTATCCGTAAGTAATACGTTTCGATCTTTTCTTAGGAATTGTAATTTTTGTGCTTCCTCCAGACCAGTTGTGGGCAAAATGAACGCAACCCACAAGACAGGATTTAAATGGCAACTATTTACTTTGGGAGGGGTTGCACTCTACAGTGCAGTGACAGATTTACAGACAGTTGCACTACTACAATCCTACCTACCACATGTAATTAGAAGAGTTCATTCACGTGATATTTAATTAATCATCTTTCAAAGCAATTTCTTCGAAATTGGGATTTATATCTGTGTATGCTATTTTCAGTTGTGCAAGAAGATGAGCATCGCTTAAGCGGGATCCGTGGATAGACTTCATAAATTTCATTTTAGAGAAAAGCTCATTATTTTTTAAGCAAACTGTCTGAGCAGTGGATATGTAGTATTGTACAGCTTTTTAAAAATTTTAACCCCCAGCAAACCTTCACATTCTGCTTTCAATAAACTATCATTTTGCAAGTCCAGTACCTCTAACTGTAATTCTGGGATAACATTTTAAATTTCAACATGAAAAGGAGTGACAAAAATATTGAAATCTTTCTCCATCCTTTGAAAATCACTGAATCTGAGTTCTTTGAACTCGTATAACAGGTGACCTATTTTAAGAATGTACATATTTAAGTTCGCGTCCTGAATATTTGTAGCTGATCCTAAACATGAGAAATGAAAGAACCGCCTTTCTTGTAAGTGTGATATCCTTTCGATTCAGTTGTTTCTGCGAAAGACATTGTAGTATCACTAATGAAGCTCCGAATTACAGCAGTCCAGTATAATCCGCCACGACATTTTCGTGGGGTGGGGAAGGGGAAAGTAGGGGGTAAGGTTGATGCTTCGCTTAGGTTTGACGTCACTGCTCCAGACAATACTGATCTACCAAATATTGCTGGATTAATTTGTATGAGAAATGATTACGAATAGAATCCGAAATGGTTCAGACTGAAGTAAAGTCTTTTTAGTGGGCTTGTTTTGCTGGTGTGAGGTACTGTGTTACAATTGTGATTCATAAGGGAAGAAGAGGGGATATATCAGATTACAGTGAGGGCTTAATTTGGTCCCCCTTAGCCTATTTGCCATGCACAACATGACGGTATTTTGGTGGCTCACCATCTAACTTGACGGTAAAATAATTAATAACTTTATTGTAAGAGTTGCAATTATCAGCAATTAAAATAAACATTGAAATCGATGATGAAGCAGCCAGAAACCTAATTCGAGAGGTTCACGAGATCACGCGATATTAGACATGCAGAAATGGTCTGAACAGGGCTACCGTAGTATTTGGCTGTCGCTCTAACTTTGTAGTCGGCGAAGATGATGTCATATAAAATACAACCCGCAAAAAAACAGCGAAGAGAAATGTAGGGAGAGGGAGGT
The DNA here is from genome assembly GCF_040183065.1 of Periplaneta americana. Lineage (NCBI taxonomy): Eukaryota > Metazoa > Arthropoda > Insecta > Blattodea > Blattidae > Periplaneta > Periplaneta americana. The sequence goes on from NC_091132.1 coordinate 140,154,093, forward strand.
AAAGTAGCCACGTTCAATTAGTAGGCAAGCGGTGTCAAAGAGGACGGAAGCTTTGTAGTTTCAATAATTTTAATTATGTCGCGCTATCCATTGTCGTCAAGTCTTTTGAAGGCCGCTCCAATAACTCTACTCGGAGTGTATAAACCAGAGTTGCAAATTTTAGCAGTGTGTCTTGTTCTAGTTCACAGCGAAAATTAATTATATTACAGTTCTTTAAATAATTAATTTAAAATAAATAATCTAGATAATATAAATAATCTTCAAATTAATTCATGCTTTGAGCAATTAAGCCTAGCCCATATCCATGTTATATTATAGCAGCAACAAACAAGACGTGACAACGTCGCATTTTCATTTTATTATCGGTGCATGCAATAAAGACCTACAAATCTTAAAAGGAATGCCGCTGCCTAATAATTAAACGAGCCAACTATATAAGAGAAGGCGGGGAACACCTTCACTATTGCACTGCGTAACATGGAATGAACCATTGATGACTAAAGCTGGGACATCTAGGACATTGTCGTTAAGTGCACCCAAACTATAGCATAGGAAGTAGAGAGAACGGGGAGGTCAGTGTACAGACTCTGTACTCACATGACAAATAAACTGGAGCTCAGGTCACGTCGTCATTACTGGATTGTGGAGTCTGTTGCAGTAAACACTACCTACGTTTTTATTACGTCTTCAACCCTTTTATAATGTGTAGCAAAATAGACTGCATCTCATTACAACGGACTTAGGAGCTATTTCACTGAATTTAGTAACCCGATTTGCTGCCTTAAAAATATTTCTTTGACTTTCGATAAGAAACTGTCCACATCACTGTAACAGGAGCGAACTTCTTCTACTATTCGATGTAGCCCATGGGCTAGGATAACTTTCGACTAAAGTAGCTGAAGTTCCGTACCTGCTTTTAAAATGTAGCATCCGTGATGAAAATAACTACGAGTACATTATTATTTTTTTATTTCGTTTGGCTATAAGAGAGTCATAGGCGTTTGAAAAACTTTGATTATATTTAAATGATCCACTTTCTCAAGAATTTCAGAGGTTAATAAAAAAGTTTTTATTGTGTTTGTCTGGTGGAAGAATGCTCGTAACTACGTTTGTAACAAATCGTCTATCGGGATCTGTGCTTTCATCGATGGAAGTACATATTTTACTATCTCCTATACTTAGTCGTATGCGAGATATTACATCATAATAGTATTTCATCGGTACATAGTATTTCCGTAAAGTTGATTGACTGGGGAGTTTCCTTTTCACATATTTTCGCATAAAACTTTTAAGTATTTTCATCGTTATTTATTGGTATATTGACACATACCATCATTTTACATAAATCGTGAAAAAAATATATTTTTATGTGGTACAAATTGAATTCTAAGTTTCATGGGATTCTTTTCCTTCTTCCTCAATAGAAACTATTATCTGTGCTTTATGTTTTTTTCGTATTACAATGTTGTGTTACGAATTTACGTTTCGTACTTTTAATTTTTGTGCTACTGCGAAATTTTGTGTGCCTAATTCCTCCATCATCTTGTTTACTGTTGATATATTTGATGATTCTGCCATTATAAATATTATACGTTACGTAAGATAGGTAATACAACCATGGAGGTCTGTTCACTACACAACGTAAATGTGTTCTGTTGCCTGAGTCGCATGACTATACGCAACCATTTCCCCATCCCTTCATACTATTTACTTTCCAAACATCACAGTACAGTTAACTTGATATCGTCCTGCAGTCCTACATGTCTCAGCTTTAGTGATGACTACGGGAAGGGGAATCATGCCTTACCCCTCCACCCTGCTTGTATGTTAAGGCAGTGGTTCCCAACCTTTTTTTGGCTGACGACACACTTTACAGAACCCCCATGATATCGTGAAGCACTTATTTCTTTTCATTGATAATAATAATAATAATAATAATAATAATAATAATAATAATAATAATAATAATAATAATAAAACCAGTGTTTTTCTTCTGGAGGAAAAGGTAGTGGAACTCTGTGTAGAATATTTTATAGCAAACTGCGAGATGATTACTGTTCACTGGACGGGAATTTTGTCGTTTTTAACCTTCTTTTCGCCCAACTAAGACTTTCAAGGTATAAGCGGAATTCAAAGAAAAATTATATTAAAACATAGTTATTCACAACATTTCGGTTCCACGATGAAGAATGCAACAAAAAGGTGCCAGAACGCCGAATGATTACTTTCTAAAGATCTCTTTAGTTTATTCGGCACCACCGACTGATTTCTCAAAACATTTCCGCATATAAGACACTCGGATTTTGTTTATATCCATCTCCATACCATGTAAAAACATATTTCAAGTGTTCATCACTATATTTACGAAACGCAATATGTTTTTGTGAACCCCGAAGGGAATTTTCTCTCACATTATTTGACTTAGCACTTCTGTCATCTAACTTGATTCAGATTGTCTTTTTGGAATTAAAAATTTGTCTATGATAAAATCTAAATAAAGCATTTTTAATAAAACAGTCGCATTATCACCCGCCCAGACGTTTATACTGAAACTGACCGATATGTTCCGACGATTCTAAACTCTGTTTCTTATTAATCAAGTGACAAGAGTAAACAAATTACTACGCAATGTTGTAGGTGTTCAGTTTCATTCGAATCATCGCCAGACAGAAAAATTAAGCTGAGCATTGTTGCAGATGTTCACGTTTCATTGGTAAAGTCAGTCTCAAAATAAAATATACCATATCAAAGACTTCATTTTAAATAAAAATTTCATTGTAAAGAGACTTTCTGGATGGCATAATAGTAATATGCGTTACAAGAGCGATATGTTGATGTTTTCATGTTCGAGGAAAAGATTGAAAAAGCGAAACGTAGTTAAGATTTTTTAATTTCGGAGAACATGAAAACAAACATACCGCTCGTGTATCGTACATTATTTTGTGCGAAGATCGTTTATTACATACCTGAAAGAGGAATTTCTAATTAGTTGCAATGAAATCTCCATCTTGGTTTCTGTTCAATGACGGCAATTTTGGAAAACAAAAATATCTCTCTTCAACATTGTTGCTATAAAATGTTTTCTGTGTTTACTATATTGCAGCAGGCCGTGATATACGTCTGTATTTTTTTCCCTCAGTATTATATATATAACATATTGCAGTATTAACATCGGCATCTGGAATGTTGTTGATTTTTTCACGGCTTCCTTAATGTTACTTGCATCACGAATGCAATAACTTTAGTGGTATAGTAGAGTTTACCTAATTTTTGCAAATATTTAAAAACAATAATTAACAGTGCAATTTAGGTGACATTGCAGTGGTAAGTTTCCAATTTATAATTATTACTATGTTGAACTTCTTTAAAAATAATATGTTAAAAGCCTAAAGCAGTAAAATGAATATGACGCTTAAGCGGTAAGAATAGGGAAATTGTTATGTGTGTTACGTTGGGAATACTGAATGTGGTATTTCACACTTACCGCGTATTGGTTTTGTGCGGAAAGCAAGCAAATACGCACGATCTCGCACAAAATTTATTTTTCAATTCCAAAATTTCGCGACAGAGTACATGGCGCTGCTCGACACACCACATCGGTTGGGAACCCCTGTGTTAAAGGCTAGACCCTGTGTTAAAGAGTAGATTCGCGAGTGAAGAAATGTCGAACATTGTCTGGCTAGATATAATATATGACTCGCTAATAATTAACACAAGGACATAAATAACTTTTATAACCGTTTCTAATACACAATCCTATATTTGAAACACACCTTACATACATCATGGAAATGTGTCAAATATTTTAAATGGAAGATACAATGTAACAATTATGTAAAATTATAAAAGATTGTTATTAACTGTTCTTGTTAAAATTTATAAAAATTTGACATTACTAGTTAATAATTATTATTTTATATAGAGTGGCAGTGTCACAATAATATCTGTTTTTACAGTCAATGTTTGCACTCAATAGTCAACAGTTGCACTTACTTTCCAATTTCTGTTTGTTGCACTTTATCACAGGCACACTCATCACACACAAAGTCAAATTAAACAACTGAAACACAAAATTTATATTCCTGATTGGAATTTTCGACTTTTCTCCTTAAACAACAGTATTTACAATAACTTAAAATAACAAACTACGTCATGTAGCTTAAGATTATGAATTGTTGACCATTTGGACATTTGCTTTATCAATCAATGTCAGAGACAGAGTCTAGCCATTTTAGTATATACAGGTGTTTATAATAATATTTAACAACAAATAAACCCTGCATGATAAATAACATGAAATGTTGCTCTAGCAGTTGGTTTTATATGATAAACATAACCAATAAACATACACCTAAACAGAATATACAGGATGTATCACGAAGTTTTCCCCCGGTTTATAGAGGTGATTCCTAGTGTTATTTGGAACAAAAAATGTAAATACAATAATGTGGTGACATTCATAATTAAGGAGTTACAATATATTTTCGAAACACGCTATGGTGTATGTAGCGCTAGAAATGTTTGCGCAGGTCTAACGATGTGTGGGGGGAGGATTTAACGTTTCACATTCCAAGGTATGGAGAATTCTTCACGAGAACGGACTGTATCCTTTTCATGTGCAAAAGGTGCAGCATTTAGAACCACATGATCATGTAAACCGTTTGCTTGCCAGATCCCCAGATTTAACATCCTAGATTATTGCATCTGGGGGTGGATGAAAGACATCGTGTACCAGATTAGGGTGCAAACACGAGAAGAGTTGATTCAACTCATTCTCGATGCCGCAGTGACAATAAGGAACGAACGTGTGAAGTTACGAAATACTACACGCGCGGTACACACCCGTGCGAATCTTTGCCTTCTGATGCAGGGAGGAAATTTTGAACATTTTCTTTAAATCTACTCTACATGCAAGAGACTGGTACAAAATGAAGCACTTGTTTGTATTCTAAGTATGATTTCCATTTTTGTGAGTGATATCCTCAAATAAAAAGTTTTTTCTGCCTTTTTTCAAATTTCCTTAATGCTCCTTAATTATGAATGTTACCCCATTACTGTATTTACGTTTTTCGTTCCAAATAACATCAGGAATCACCTACATAAACAGGGGGAAAACTTCGTGATACACCCTGTATAAGGCACAGCGTAACATGAGGAATGTGTTTATTTTCCACATTGCATTAAGTGTTTATAATTAATCCTCATTTCAGCTGTCAAATAGAAAACTAAGTAACAACTAGTTTGGCATCAGTGACTATGAGAGATGTCTAAAGCGTGCGTTAGAAATATATTATAATTTTGTGTACCGTATTTCCACTCTTAGAATCCACTTCAGAATTCTTCTATTCACTTATATTTTAACAATCCTATTGTACATCGAATATTTATAAGGAATTAATAAGAGAGTATATTAGTTAAATTTACTAAAAGTGCGCAAACTTTCATAATTTATGCATTGCAGTTAGGAATGGGGCATTAGCGAAATTTCTCAGTGATCTGAACTTCACACACCAGTTCAAAAAAATCAACTGTTACATCGTAACACAGTCATGCAACGCATAGAGCACATGGTTGCACTTTTTTGACATTTAAAATTGCAATTAATCGAGATGGACTGATCGACTTTGTTCCGAAATGGTTTTATATCATGGCGTAGCGTTAGGGGAGGCAGAATCATTAGTGGTGCGAGATATTTACATCTTGTCATAGCTACAGGAACATCCAAGCTTCATAATCAGGAAGGGGAACCATCTGTTAGATCCATTACACTGGTCTGCATTTTGAAACTTTTTTTATTGTTATGCATTTGATGTGATTTTTAGTGGATTATTTCTGCCGAGTTCGAAAATAATCTCCAATTTCGTCCAACACGTCAGGTTTTCGCACAAAACATAAACATGTGAATAAATGCTAATAAATTAATTACTACCTAGAAATGAAGTTGTAGCTTAGTGAAACGCCATGAAAATTATTTTCATGGACTACAATTTGCTATTAACCATTAACTATCACAATCATAACCTTACCTCAATATTGCACTTAAAATTTCCTCCTTTTTGATCTCCTTGAATGTTGTTCAGAGCAGTTCCTTTTCAACATCCAGCAATCAACCACCATGTTAACATTCCCTTGATACATCATATCCATTTTTTTATATCTTGGTGAAATCTTTCACCTTGTTCCTCACTAAAATCTCCTAAATTAAGAGGAGAATGATTTAGATAGGACTGAAGGAAATGTACTTTGACACTCATGTTACAGACAATTTGTTTGAAACTTTGTAAAATCACTTTCTCTATGTTAACATAATTTGAGTGTTATTTTATTTCCATGGAAATAAAACGTTTCTGAACGCATATCGGGTACCCTTTACATTTCCACTCATGGTAATCTCGAACTGCCTGTCCATCATAAATTTTCGAATTTATGGGCCAATAAATATACAGACTTTAATTTCGTCATAGGTTAATGAAGAAAATTTAACACAAAGGTATACAGTGCTCCCATTCTTTTCATCTAGAGCTTTCACAAATTGTTTCATTAAATCTAATTTCACAAGTTTCGAAATTTATATGAAACAACACTATAATTCTGTACTCTCACGGAAAAATGATATCTGCTGACAAACTTCACTTTTATATGACAATGAACAACACAAGACTAAACCTCCAAGTTTAAAACAACTGTTAAAGGGAGGTATGTTACCTCTGAAAGGTTTTAAAAGTGTAGTCTCACAGGCTGGATCGCATCCCCACTCGTTTACGTGACTTTGTGTCATTTAGCTTCCTTCTGGTTTGTTTCAATAGCAAGCTCTTAAAAATGTAATTAATATTTCCTTCATGTTTGTGACTTGAAAACTTTTATTTCAACTTTCTATTTCTAGATGATGATGTGTGGAGGCAGATAAAAACCCTCAGGAATAAATAACGGATGTCTTACCCGCAGTTCATTAGCTACTTAAACCAGCGAAGGGAAACAGTCTTTCTCAGAGAGCTTAGCTTCTCCCGCTACCTTAGTTGCTTTGTATGTAGGTACTCATAATAACTGCTCTGTTTACAATACGAGTTTCCCATCCCTGTACTAAATGGACGAAAATTGTAAGACTAGGCTTCACTCAGTGCAGAAAGAAGAATATTCTTTCACATTTTAAATACCTAATAAAGTTCAAATTATAAACTGTCGAGCCTTTCAAATGATGGTTTTTAACACAATGCAGAAAAATAATGATGATTTACTATGTATATTATAACATATTACAATAATAAAATTTTGAATTGTGAAAAATTCTGACGTCGTAACGAAAACGGAGTTCAATTTTGCAATCAGCATGAAATTCTTATTCAGAAACACTTTTTTTTTTTTTTTCAAAAGAACAAAACCAATGTAGACCAGTGTTCTCAATAGTAATTTTAAAAAAGTTTATAGATCGTAAGAATTTGCAATATCTTCTTGTAGGCGTACTTGGCATTTTAATTTATTACACTTAGTAGTGAAATATTATTCTTATTTGCGTAAATATCTTTATGTAAAAGTGCCTATATACATGGAGCTCCAAACTTCCGACGGAGAAAAACGAAATGTTGGACTCGAGTATAAAGTGTTCAGAGTAACTTTAATCGAGCATATTTCAACAGCAGCGTGGTGCTAATATTTGCTTATAGTCTAGAACAGTGGTCATCAACTGATTTGCAATGTGCATCTCCCTTGCTCTCTCGCTTGCCCTGAACAACCGAATGTGTGGTAACGGAGCAGAGGTGCAGTGGCGGTGTGTTTGTACTTTAATGAGCAAGACATTGGGCATGATTTGAATAAATGAACATTAACTTTATTATTGCATTAGAATATTTAACATTTGCGAACAGAATGAAGTATTAAATAGCGGCAGCACAATTGTTACATATTACTGGCACAATTTCAATTAAATGCTTAATATTCAAATTAATAAAAACCCTTTATAAATTTCTAAATTAAACACTGATTGCCACTACGTACATAAATATGCATTAACTTAACCATGAACATAATAAATGGCACTATTTTAGGTTTGAAAGGAGATAAATAATTGAAATGAGAAACTATAAATTGTTTATGAAGGAAACAGAGTAAACAAAAATATTGCTACTATTTGTGAAACTCAACAATGGCAGCGATTTTTCGGAATTTTTTATCCTGTTTTCACCCATCAACTTCTCAATGTTTGGACACACTGTTTCAGTAGTGCATAGTCTCATTTCACATGTTAAATTGTGATCTGACAGTTGATTTCTATGTCGAGATTAGTTAATTTTCATCAAAGAAGAAAACTGTTCGCAAATGTATGTTGACCCAAATAAGCATAAGATCCGAGTAGCATGTCTGTGAAATCGTGGAAATCGGACCTGTGAAAGATTGTTATAAAAGTCACACAGACTTCTCTTGGTTGCAAATTTCTCCTTCAATTTCCGATCACATTGTAGAGCCAAGAGTTCCAATTGCAATTCGATTGAAGCACGGTCAACCTCCATGGAATATGGAGTCGCGAATATTTCAAAAATACATTCAAGACTTTCCAAATCCTGGAATCTTGAGTGCAATTCTTGATTTACTTCTCCTAGTATATGCGCATATTCTTGTAAGTCTGCGGTCGTTACAGAAGTGTGAACTGTCCTTAGTTTTGAGAAGTGCCCGAGGTTCATATCCTTTAACTGACGTTCCCAAAGTGGCAATGTAAGTTTAAAGGCCTTGATTCTGTCATACATTTGGGTAACTATTTGACCTTTACCTTGAAGAGAGAGGTTCAAAATATCCAAATGTACTGTTAAATCTATTAGAAATGCTAAGTCACAAGCCCATTTAACATTATTCTGAGTCCCGGAATAGGTTTATTCAGTTGTTCGATGAATAAAGCTATCTCTTCTCGTAGTTAAAAAAAAAAACCGATCCAGCAATGTACCACGGCACCTGACATGTTTACAGTTTATGAAAACGTCGAGCCGCCACTGTCACCCAGAAGACCTCTGTGCTGCTCGCTCCTGTAATGCACTTGCCCCGGAACCTTGCCCGCGCACCGATACACCGCAGTTGACGACCGGTCTAGAACTATAGAGATGTAACACGGAGAGATAAGGCGCTACAACCTATGGTGCTTTTGCAGAAATGCATCCGAAAGTACTTTCCCCTTCTGCTGTTTTAATGCATACAGTGCGCTGGAAATAAATAAGAAAACCCTATCTGAAATGGTGTCTATCAACAAATGACCACGGGGCACAACGGAAGCCCAATTTGTCCTGATGGCTACGTGCGTAGTAGGCCTATCTTGATAAACTGTACTATGAACGATTTGTATAATATTTCTTCTGTGAACTATAGTTTCGAAATTTTCTCTGTTTGCTATAGTACATCCCATTCCTAATGCAGCCACGTATCTCTAAATGCGGATTTGATTGGATTACAATTAAATATTCCGACAAGCATAAAATTATTATTGATGGATTTCAACTACGACAGATAATATACAATATTATATGTTTTTGGTTGTCATTCATTACACTTCCAAAGAATACCATCCCCTGTCTAAAGATATTTATATGCTTTGAAGCAAAAGCACAAGTTTATAGCATAGGCTATACAGTAATGACGGTTTCGTAGCATTCAGTGTGATTAAGTACATAAACTTAATTATCCATAAATTATGTCAAGGAGATTAATTTAAAAGTGAAGAAGAGAAAAACAAACTCTCAGAAAAGCGTAAACTTTCAGTTACAAAATATGGTGAAAATAATTTGATCACCTTAATTATGAAATTTACAAAGACAATAATATATTCACAAACATTGATATTGCTGCCAGGCGTAATTAGTGTAGCCTTATAAAGTGTAATCCGTTACATATTTGATTAAAATTACAATTAGTCCATTTCTTTCGGTTGTCGTATACAAATGAAGGGTACACGGGAAAAACGATCAAGGTCCATCAAAAATCGAAATTGAGTTAATAATGCTATCTTATAGTGGAAAGAAAGTATTATCATGTGGTCTAGCTAGTAATAAGAAATCATCTTGACATTCCACTACGTCAATTTATATAAAATGCACACATAACTAAGTATTAAGTGCTTAAACTTTAAAATTCGTTTTTCTCGAAACTTTCTAAAATGGACCTTGATTGTTATTCCCGTGTACCCTTCAAATATCATTTAAGGCGGGAGGTACAATTTTATCTATAAAAATTGTATATATTAATTATTTTTCTTCAATGAATACCATTTTCTCTTTCTAGTGGTAGGCTAACAGAATTTCTTTGGTATCTCTAATAGTGTCCGAGATATGTTTTTCTTCGTTGTCACTTTACTGTCCCATTAAACTTATCCTTTGTCGCTCATTTTTCGAAACTTTAAAATTTTCATTTCTTTTCCTTGGTTATTTCACATATATTAGCTATCCTATTTTATACCAATAACGGCAAAGATGTCTCATATGAACCAATCATAGTCGTGATTCTTAAAAAAAATTATAGCAGTTTTAAGCTCACCTTTATCGTTTTGGGCTTTATCAACTTCAACTTTCCCTGATTACTGAACAGGCGCAGGCGTAACTAAGATTCAGAATGCGTTACAAAAACCTTTGACCTAGCGCCAAATATGAAACTGATTCAATAATTCAGAATGCAAAGCCACAAAAGACAGAAAAAATACAAAATATATGTTCAGTCAGTTTCAACAGTTTTTTTAAGTGCGTGGTTATGAACTGAAAAGTGAAACACTGTCTCAGTATATTACAAACATTTTAAAAGATTGGGGTATTAGCATGAGAAATAAAATGGTGATGAATATGAAGAGTATACTATGAAAACCATGTGAAATTTGACGGCAAGTATGGCACAAGGGAAATATTGTAGGATATATCAACGAAATTACAACCCACTTGTACGTAAAGAATTTAAATGTACTAGGGAAGAAAAAAAAAAAAAAAAAAAAAAAACGTTAACAGGAAACTATTATGGACATGCCAGACAAAACAAGGGTCAGTTTTATAGCAATAAAATAAAATGAATTTCGGTTGATTTATTTGTGTGATGAAAACACTCTTGCGGTTTACAGATAAAGTTTCTCCTCATTGCATTGCTAGAATAGGTTATGTAATTTATGTGAGTTACTTGGGAGGCCGGCGGGAAAAAGACCTTTGGGAAGGCCGAGACGTAGATGGGAAGATAATATTAAAATGGATTTGAGGGAGGTGGGATATGATGGTAGAGACTGGATTGATCTTGCTCAGGATAGGGATCAATGGCGGGCTTATGTGAGGGCGGCAATGAACCTCCGGGTTCCTTAAAAGCCAATAAGTAAGTAATTAAGTAAGTAATTTGTGTGAAAAGTGTCGGTAAGGAGATCACTATCTTATCCCAACTTTGGATATTTCTAGTTTTCAGAAATATGTAAGTAATTCTGTGAAGTGCATTTTATGAATTTTATTTAGATTTTATTGTTTTCAAATTAGTTCTCTAATAAATGCCACGAGAGTATCTGAATTTCTCAGATATTACCTAAGTAAACTCGAAAAGTTTCTGAGGCGTTTCAATAAAATTTTGCATACTTATGTTTTCTTAACAACATAACTATAATCTTGGCCGTAGCATTTGGTATTTATATTTAAAAATAGCATGAGATCGTGAAAATGTTACAATCAATAGCCTATGCATTCTATGAAAATTGAAGACAAAATATTTTTCCAAGAGAAAAGTAAATTATTTTAGTTTTTGTTGTCTGTGTAGTTAAAACAGACACTTTAAAATAAGAATCGTTTAAAAAGTCTTATATGTGTGTGGAAAATATCAGGGAAATGCATAATGATTGCATAATTTCCGACCAAAATTTTGTAAATAATTGTGGTAGCTTATTGTTAATTAAAAATAACTTCTTAAAGTATTAAGAATGGAGAATAATGCAAAGGGAATGTATTGCAAGTAAGCCACATTTCATCTCACTAGGACTGAAAGATATTGAGATATTACACTTTAAGTACACTTTCTATATACTCTTGGAAATGTGTACCTTCCCCCTTAACAACACTGACCGAAGGTTATAAAATACAGGTAAAATTATTTAAGATTATAGAATTTATTTTGAAACATTCAAATGGCAATATAGCGAACGCCAGTAGGGGAAGTTATCCCCACCCACATGAAATGTGTATTCGACACAACACTCGCCTATCACGTAGAGTGTCTGATGAGCTAATAGGGGAAAAGTGGAAGGGATCGTGGGCGGAGCTTCTACGTTCGCTATATTGCGATTTGCCCAAAATGGTAATGACTGACATAACAAAGAGGCTGAGAAGACTCTAAAGAGACTAAAGCATGTTACCACAGTCTAGTATATGCAGTCACGAAGCTTGAGTTGTTGAGGGTACTAGGAACAATAGACTGTGCCGATACTATTTCGCATTGTCTGTGATGAGTCGATAGTAGAGATCCTAGTGGTTAACAACTATCTATGGATGCATATTCCCTACGTATTGAGCTTCGTGACTGTATATGCTAGGTTGTGATGTTACTCTGTTGGTTATCTTTCTTACGTCTCAATGTGGCGACTGCATCTAAAATTATGTTTTTACTTCACTTTTCATTTCTTACAAGAGGGCATTGTCATACAATGTATTTCATGAGTCGCCACAACATGAAAGGTTTAGCATAAAAGAACAATTGAATAGTTCTTATCAGTGAACCACTACACCGATGAAAAAATGAACAAATGGAATATAAATTAAGCTTTCTGATCAAATTTTCTATTGGTATTTTATATATTTACGATGGTTACCAATTGTAATATTCAATTCATAGCAATATTTCTGATGTGCAGCATAAACAATTTTTTATAATCAGTTGAAATTAATCTTAATAATAGCATTATTATAAATTAGACATACATAATATGAAACAATTAACCGTTGTTTTATTATCATTACACCAAGAGAAGTATTACACTACATACAAATGGAGAGATGAAGCATAGTTGAGGCAATAAGGAAAAATTTGCCGGTTATCCATATTCTGTGAACCTTGCTTTAGCAAAAATGAATCTTTTTAAAGACAGTTCTCTCAAATAAATAAGTTACATAACTTTTTTACTTCTCCCCTCGCTTTGTCTTACTTCGTCTTTTTGTATCGACTTACAAGCCAATGATACATAGGGAAGGATAGCACCAATGCTGGACTCTCTCGCAATGCAGATTTCCCTAATCGTGCGGTCAGCATTATGCAGGGCCATAGCAGAGACGTCACAGACAAGTACAGGATAAGAAACAAGCAAACATCCAGTCTCCGTCCACGTGTCGTCTAGAATGGAACCATGAACTGTTTCATTGAGAAGCAGTCATAGGCATTTCCGGACATATATTTATATATTTATATTACTTTTTTCTTGTTTTGGTGTGAGGAACTCGCACTCAAAGTTTGTCCCTGTATTTTTTATTCACTCTATCGGTCGATTTCTAAAACGAGCTCTAGACCACGGCCATGGCTTTAAACCGCGTTTGGATTTATAAAACGAGGTCTTCTTCGTTTTTCTGAGCCATGGCTCGAAACCATGGTCTGAAGCAGAGACCACGGCTGGGGTAGGTTTAAAACCATGGCTTCATGTATAGCTACAAGATGGAGATAGTAGATCAGCTGGATGATTGTCGAAGGAAAATTTGAGTCTACGAGTATTAAATCTCCGGATTAGAGTGATGAGAGACAGGAATTAACCGTTGTAACTATATAACGACGATAATTTCGGGCGAATATTTCGATTTTCGAAGGAATCAACGCAAAATTGAGCAATAACGCTAAATAATAATCTGTAACGAAATGCAAGAGGCGGCGGGTTGACAATTTTTTACATCTCCTTGTTGCTTTCAGGGAAGTAACATATAATATTTTGTATTAATTTATTTTTTATGCCTATAAGATGATATAACTTAATTCTTAGTCTTTACAATAGTTTTGGACATTTTATTTAACACTCGAAATTGATGTGAGCCTATAAGAATGTGAAGTAAACGTGATTTTGTCTTCTTATTTTAAGTTTTATGCTACTCGGGCTTTCCACGTAGTGGAAAATAAAACCATAGGCCTACTACATTTTAGTTTCAATTGCACTTTTCAAGGTATATAGAGAGAACTAGGCCTAATATGCAATTTTAATCCGGTTAATATTTAGGTTATTAATTCCATAGAAGCAGGATTCCAGGTAGTTAATGTTGGTAGTAGTTACGAACAAATGATAAACTACAACATAAACGCTCGATTTGTGCTAATTATTTGGGCAATATCATTCTGGTACCTTAAAATCCGTTCCCTATTAAATGCTAAGTAATGCCAGTATTTTAAACGCACATAATTATATTCTGTAAATTAGTAAATGTAACAATAGCCTACCGTAGCTGAGAACAAAAGAATGCGACTTTCCAATTCAATAAAAATATTAATCCCGATGTTCATTTATTTCTAATATCGACTGTTTACAGAAATAAATATCAATTCTAAGCTGCGTTGCCATACATAAAACCCACGAACCTCGGTTCCTTCTCAAGCCGCGTCTCGACTTCGTTTTAGAAATCGCATAAGGATTCAGACCTCGACCGCGGTTTAAAAGCCGAGGTTTGGAAAGACGATTTCGTTCGTGTTTTAGAAATCGACCCTATATGTATTTGAGTCTGTGGTTTTACAATTCACAACCAAATTCTGCAATATGGTCCTGTTTTATTTGTGAAGTCAAGACGTTCATTAATATATAATAGAAAATATTATGACGATGTTAATAAAGCACAGAAAATAATGGCGTTACAATCGGAGCCTATGACACAATTAAATTCTTCAGAAATTATGAGAGTCAGGGACAATGTCGGAAAAGGAGATAGATTGAATATGATTCTTTACGTTAATTTTCTTCCTTTTAAAGGAAATTACATTAAAACTCACTTCGTTCTTTTCATTAAAAGCTATATAGGTTATACTTAACAATTAGTTGTTTCGTTATACTTGACTGATATTTAAAGTATATAAACTTAAAGACTGAAGTAGATACGAGTCTCTTGAACATTCCTTATTGTAATTTATTTTCAGATCAATAGGGAAACCAGAATAACCTACTTACAGACTTGTTAAATATTTGAAACTGAGTAAATCACTCTCAACAATCAAGGTTCAACACATAGGCTAAGTACGTGCATGTACTCAACACACATATGCAAACACGCACATTTAAAACCGAAACAAAATCGAATACACACAATCACACAAAAGTTAAATACAATTCATGTTGATTGTGAAAAACCACTGGAGATTTTTATTGGGATATGGAAATAA
Organism: Periplaneta americana; assembly: GCF_040183065.1. Classification (NCBI taxonomy): domain Eukaryota; kingdom Metazoa; phylum Arthropoda; class Insecta; order Blattodea; family Blattidae; genus Periplaneta; species Periplaneta americana. The sequence goes on from NC_091132.1 coordinate 140,169,417, forward strand.
TTTATCGCGCCCTTATAACTTTGTATCAGTGTTCTGTTTTACTCAATTTAGGCAACTCCAGATACACAATGAACTGGAAACTGGGCAGTCCCACATGAATTTGAAAGCTTATTACAAGATAAATAGTTCTTGTTTCTTTGTAACTTCAACTTCACAACATCCCAGTTTATTATTCCTATAGGTTTCTTGGTCGTCGTCATCATCATATTAATTTATGGCTGTGAAAACAGGTGGTCTCATTCAGCAAGCAAATTAATATTATCTGTAAAACCTTTCAAAGATCTTCCAGTATCTTTCCATATTCTTCTTTCTCTTTCCCAGTTATCCATAAGCATATTGCCAAATAGGTAATGTTATCATAAGACGTGACTTCACAAATTACTCATTCGTGGATCCAGGCACAATTTCAATTAACGCAATACTGTAAAATAGACATAACATTTCCTTTAATGGAAACTTATCTCAGGGTCATAGAATCACGATAACTTTGAGAAGATAGTAATCCTGCAGAATCATTCTACAGTTGTTACTCTTCTACTGAAATGTTAAGTTTCGATTTGTGGGATCAAGACATTTCTTATACTTGGCTAACACAAACAACTGGTTCAAGCATAACAACTCTACAGAGTAGGCGAGACTTCCAGAATATTACTTATATTATTCTGAGCCTGTAACCTGAGTGTGGTTCCAAGTTGTTGAAAAATTAAATTTTAGTACACAACTAAAAACTAAAAAAATTCATGACAGCTCAGTCGTTATTAACACCAGATTTTTGTCAATCAGTACCTAAAATTTAAAAGATGGAAGAACTTCGTCACTTTATAATGGGAAAAGAAATGCCCATTCTAACGCCAATAGGTACGTAGTATTTGTACCTTCTTTATCGAATTTATGGAGAATAAGTCGGTTTTAGTGAGTGCTGTCGTCATTCTTTTAATTTTCCAACCTCATCAGCCAATGAGTAAGTGTCCGACTTTGTCAGCATAGTCTATGACAAAACCTTCAATAGTGTATGCAGTAAAGATGATCCAGTATTTCCTAACAATGTTAACAGTAAACGTCCGGTAATTTTGCTTGTTTTTGTTAGTAGCTACACAGAAGGAATTTCATACCTCAGCCACTTAAGCTGAAAAAGCATTAAAAAATAAACAAAAGAACGCAGCATGTGTTTATAAATTCCAATTTTAACACAGAAGAAGTATTATGTAAAATTATTTTATCTCGTTAAATTCTGAAGAGGTTTTCCTGTTTTTTTTTTAATTTCCTCATTATGATCGAATTTTATTTGTTTATTTATTTATTTATTTATTTATTTATTTATTTATTTATTCCTGTAACCACTACAGGCTGCCATTGACAAAGACTACCATGGTACAATAAATAGAGTAAATACCTTGAGGCTTAGTGATACATTGTTGTTAGAGTGAAAAACAATTTGAAATAGATTGAAACTCATGATAATAAACGAAGTAACGTCAAGAAGATGCGAATTAAAGTCATGATCCATATGTATGATGCCTGAAAATAGCTATTGATCCTTTGAGTGTTGCAATAATTGTTAGATCTCTTAAAGTATCTTTATGCAGGCCAAAAGATTTACAGAAGTCGACTAGGAACCGGGGTATGGTCCCACGGGCTCCTATCATTAGCCCCATAATGACGATAGATTCCAGATGGTATTTGTCCTTATAAAAATTGATGGAAGGTTCATACATATTCCTTTTTTTCCTCGTGTACTTCTTCTGGCTGATGTTCATGCTTACCTAAGCTCTAAAACTAATAATTGTATTTTCTTTCCTAACCAAATTTGATTATTTTCTTGTTGATCGTTGTCTTCAGTGGTTAGATAATAAAGCATGGATTTGTCAAATATATTTTTAAAGTAAAAACAAGCTACAGTTACAAATAACGAGATATTTTATATAAGTCCTGAGCCAATTTTATAAATAAGGAAGAATTTTGTAATATAATATGTTCAAAGTGAGTAGCGTAATATCAACAAATTTATTTCATGAAGAAGATAGCCTATAGAATAAAGGTGCAATGGATACTCTCAACGCACCGCCAGCCCAATGTTTATAGAGGAACTGTTATAAATATGAAATACTTACTTACTTATGACTTTTAAGGAACCCGGAGGTTCATTGCCACCCTCACATAAGCCCGACATTGGTCCCTATCCTGAGCAAGATTAATCCAGTCTCTATCATCATATCACACCTCCCTCAAATCAATTTTAATATTATCCTCCCATCTACGTCTCGGTCTCCCTAAAGGTCTTTTTCCCTCCGGCCTCCCAACTAACACTCTATATGCATTTCTGGATTCGCCCAAACGTGCTACATGCCCTGCCCACTCAAACGTCTGGATTTAATGTTCCTAATTATGTCAGGTGAAGAATACAATGCGTGCAGTTTTGCGTTGTGTAACTTTCTCCATTCTGCTGTAACTTCATCCCTTTTAGCCCCAAATATTTTCCCAAGAACCTTATTCTCAAACACCCTTAATCTCTGTTCCTCTCTCAAAGTGAGAGTCCAAGTTTCACAACCATACAGAACAACCGGTAGTATAATTGTTTTATAAATTCTAACTTTCAGATTTTTTGACAGCAGACTAGATGACAAAAGCTTCTCAACCGAATAACAGCAGGTATTTCCCATATTTATTCTGCGTTTAATTTCCTCCCGAG